>NC_134094.1:85090119-85337619 GCF_000715075.1 Nicotiana tabacum | reverse complement strand
CTGCTGCTATTGCTGCTACTACTGCTGCTACTGCTACTACTACTTCTACTGCTATTGCTGCTGCTGCTGCTGCTGCTGCTACTACTACTACTGCTACTGCTACTGCTACTACTACTACTACTACTGCTACTGCTACTGCTACTACTACTGCTACTGCTACTGCTACTGCTACTGCTACTGCTACTGCTACTGCTACTACTACTGCTACTACTACTACTTCTATTACTACTACTGCTACTACTACTACTACTATTACTACTACTGCTACCACTACTACTGCTACTATCACTACTACTACTACTATCACTACCCCTACTACCACTACTAGCACTATTACTATAACTATCACTATCACTACCACTACTATTATCACTACCATTACCACTACCACTACTACTATTACTACTATCACTACCACTACCACTGCTACGACTACTACCACTACCACTATACTATCATTACTACTGCTACTACTACTATTACTATCACTACTGCTAATGCTGCTGCTACTGCTACTGCTGCTGCTACTACTACTACTACTACTACTACTACTACTACTACTACTACTACTACTACTACTACTGCTACTACTACCACTACCACTACGACTACCACTACCACTACGACTACCACTACCACTACGACTACCACTACCACTACGACTACCACTACTATCACTACTACCACTATCACTATCACTACCATTACTATCACTACTACCACTATTACTACTACTACTACTACTATTACTACTACTACCATCACTATCACTACTACTACTACTACTGTAGCTATCACTACCACTACTATTGCTACCACTACCACTGCAACTGCTACTACTCCATCTACTACTACTACTGCTACCACTACTGCAACCACTACTACTGCTGCTGCTGTTGCCGCTGTCGATGCTGCTGTTACTGCTGCTACACTACCACTACTATCACTACTATCACTATCACTACTACTACAACTACCACTACTATCACTACTATTACTACCACTACTACTACTACTACTACTATCATTACTACTACTACTACTACTACCACTATCACTACCACTACTACTACTACCACTACTATTACTACTATTACTATCACTACCACTACTATTATCACTATCATTACCACTATCACTACTACTACTACTACTACTACTACTACTACTACTACTATCACTACCACTACCACTACCACTACTACCACTACTACTATTACCACTACTACTACCACTACTACTACTAATGTTGCTCCTGCTACTACTACTACTATTATTATTACTACTACTACTACTACTACTACTACTACCATCACTACTACCACTGCTACTGCCGTTGCTGCTGCTGCTGCTGCTGCCGCTACCGCCGCCGCCACTACCACTACCACTACTGCTACTACTGCCGCTGTTGCTACCGCTGATGCCGCTGCTGCTGCCACTGCCGCTGCTGTCGCCGCCGCTGCCGCTGCAACACTACTACTCCTACTACCACTACTACCACTACTACCACTACTATCACTACTACCACTACTACTACTACTATCACCACTACTACCACTACCACTACCACTATCACTACCACTACCACTACCACTACTCATATCACTACTACTACTACCATCACTACTATCACTATCATTACTACTACAACTATCACTACTCCTACCACTATTACTACTACTACTACTACTATCACTACTACCAGTACTACTACTACCATTACTACTATCACTATCACTACCACTACTACTATCACTACTACTACTATCACTACTACCAGTACTACTACTACTACCGCTACTACTATCACTACTACTGTCGCCGCCGCTGCCGCCGCCGTTGCTACTGCCGCTGCTGTCGCTGCTGATGCTGCTGATGCGGCCGCCGCTGCCGCTGCCGCTGCTGTTGCTGCTGCTACTACGACTACTATTACTACCACTACAACTATCACTACTACCACTACAACTACCACTACTATCACTATTACTATCACTACTACTACCACTACTACGACCACTACTACCATCACTACTACTGCTACTACTACTGCTACTGCTATCACTACCACTACTACTGCTACCACTACTATTACTACTGCTACCACTACTACTACTGCTAACCCTGCTACTACTGTTACTGTTGCTGCTGCTACTACTGCTACTGCTGCTGCTACTACTATTACCGTCGCCGCCGCTGCTACTGCTGCTACACTACCACTACTACCACTATCACTATTACCACTACTACCACTACTACCACTACCACTATCACTATCACTACCACTATCACTACCACTACCGCTATCACTACTACTACCGCCACTACCACCACTACCACCACCACCACTACCACTACCACTACCACTACCACCACCACCACTACTACTACTACTACTGACTACTACTACTTACTACTACTACTACTACTACCTAAACACAAAAACGGACTCATTCCCTTAATAAGGTTGTCACGCCATCCATCGTTTAGATGAGTCACTCGATTTAAAAAAACTACCTTTGGAAAGAACTGTGGCTTTAAGAAAACCAAAGGCTTATTATCTACAAAAGCATAAAAAAAGAAGCTACTTAACAAAATAGTACTACTGCTACCACTGCTACTCCTACTACTGCTGCTAGTATTATTATTATTATTGTTATTATTGTTATTGTTATTATTAATTATAGTTATTATTGTTGTTGTTGTTGTTCTTGTTGTTCTTGTTCTTGTTCTTGTTATTGTTATTGTTGTTGTTATTGTTATTATTACTATTACTATTATTATTACTATTACTATTATTATTATTATTATTATTATTATTATTATTATTATTATTATTATTATTATTATTATTATTATTACTATTGCTTATTATTATTGTTGTTGTTGTTATTATTGTTGTTGTTATTGTTATTATTGTTGTTGTTCTTATTGTTATTGTTGTTGTTGTTGTTGTTGTTGTTGTTGTTGTTATTTTTATTATTATTGTTATTGTTATTGTTATTATTATTATTACTACTACTACTACTACTACTACTACTACTACTACTACTACTACTACTACTACTACTACTACTACTATTATTATTATTATTATTATTACTATTACTATTATTACTATTATTATTATTATTATTATTATTATTATTATTACTATTATTGTTGTTTTTATTGTTATTATTGTTATTATTATTGTTGTTATTATTGTTATTATTGTTGTTATTATTGTTGTTGTTGTTATTGTTCTTGTTATTGTTGTTATTATTGTTATTATTGTTGTTATTATTGTTCTTCTTATTGTTGTTGTTATTATTGTTGTTGTTATTATTATTGTTATTGTTATTATTATTCTTCTTGTTATTGTTGTTATTGTTGTTGTTATTATTGTTGTTGTTCTTGTTATTGTTGTTGTTATTGTTATTGTTATTGTTGTTTTTGTTGTTGTTATTATTGTTGTTATTATTATTGTTATTATTATCATTATGATTATTATTATTATTATTATTATTATTATTATTATTATTATTATTATTACTATTGCTTATTATTATTGTTGTTGTTATTGTTATTGTTGTTGTTATTATTGTTGTTGTTATTGTTATTATTGTTGTTGTTGTTGTTGTTATTATTGTTGTTCTTATTGTTATTGTTGTTGTTGTTATTGTTGTTATTGTTATTGTTATTATTATTGTTATTATTGTTATTGTTATTATTGTTATTATTGTTGTTATTATTATTGTTATTATTATTGTTATTATTGTTATTATTGTTATTATTATTATGATTACTATTATTATTATTATTATTATTATTATTATTATTATTATTATTATTATTATTATTATTATTATTATTATTATTATTATTATTATTATTATTATTATTATTATTATTGCGTACAAGTTAATGTAAGCGACCTGCCTTAACCTCGTCACTACATCGTCGAGGTTAGGCTCGGCACTTACCAGTACATGGGATCGATTGTACTGATACTACACTTTGCACTTCTTGTGCAGATTTCGGAGTTGGTCCCAGCGGCGTACCATAGACTTGCTCGGATTTCAGCTACCCAGAGGAGACTTGAGGTATAACTGCGCAGCGTCCGCAGTTCTAAAGTCCCCGTCTACTTTACTTTAGTTGTGTGTTTGCTTTCAGACAACTTTATTTTATTCAGGCCCTTATTTGTATCATTCTAGAAGCTCGTGCACTTGTGACTCCAGTTCTGGGATGATATTTAGACATCGCTATTATTATGGATTATTCACTACATTTCAGACTTTACTTCCGTATTTGTTTCTTTGTTATTAATTAATTTAAAATTATTTTAAAATGGCTAATATTCTTCTAACGTTGGCTTGCCTGGCAAGTGAAATGTTAGGCGCCATCACGATCCCGAAGGTGGGAATTTGGATCGTGACAGTTGGTATTAGAGCATTAGGTTACATAGGTCTCACGAGTCACAAGCAAGCTTAGTAGAGTCTTAAGGATCGGTACGGAGACGTCTGTACTTATCTCTCAGAGGCTCTGAAGTTTAGGAACAATATCACTTATTTCTTATCATGCCGTGCGGTTTTATTCTATCATCGATAATTGAACCATTCTATTCTTATTCTCTCAGAGATGGCAAGAAAATGTAATACATCTATCGACGGACAGGGACCAGAGCCCCCGGTGGCAACTATGGCCAGGGGAAGAGGTCGAGGCCGAGGTCGTGCTAGAGGCCGAGGTAGAGGTAGAGCTCAGTCTAAAGCTCGAGCAGCCGCACCTGTTGTAGAACCTCAGGTGGATCTTTGGGAGGACGTTCCAGTTTAGACTGTACCAGTTGGACCAATTCAGGTCCCGGAAGGATTCATAGCTACTCTAGTGCTTCAGGACGCTCTAGTCCGTTTGGTAAGTCTTATGGAGGGCGTGGCCCAGAATGATACATTTCCAGTGGTACCAGTTGTCTCATAGATTGGGGGAGGAGCACAAACTCCCACTACTCACGCTCCGGAGCAGATGGCTCCCCAGAATCAGGCTCCCGCAGCCCCGCCAGTTGGGGTAGTTCAGCCAGTTGTTACGGCACAGACTGGTGATAGGCCCGCCATGTCTTTTGAGTCCTTATTGAGACTGGATAAGTTTACTAAGCTCTTTCCAGTTCACTTCAGTGGTACACCTTCTGAGGACCCCCAGGACTATCTTGACCGTTGCCATGAGGTGATGTGGAACATGGGTATAGTTGAGACCAATGGGGTCGATTTTGCTGTATTTCAGATGACGGGTTCTGCCAAGAGATGGTGGAGAGATTATACATTTACCAAACCAGTTGGATCGCCTGCATTGACCTGGGAGCAGTTCTCACGGCTATTTGTAGAGAAGTTCCTCCCTATCACATTGAGAGAGGATTATCATAGGTAATTTGAGCGTCTACAGCAGGGAAGTATGATTGTTACTCAGTATGAGTCCCGTTTTGTGGATCTAGCCCGTCATGCTCTCCTTTTACTTCCTACCGAGGGAGAGAGAGTGAGGAGGTTTATTGAGGGACCTACTTACCCTATTAGGCTTCATATGGCCAAGGAGATCGGGAGTGAGATTTCCTTTCAGGCAGCTGCTAATGTCGCGAGGAGCATCGAGATAGTTCTTGTACAGGAGAGAAGGTAGAGGTCTGATAAGAGTCCTTGTCAGTTCGGTGGTTTAAGTGGTGCCTCGTCTGGAGGCAGGGGTCATTTTGGTAGAGGTCATCCTCCCAGACCATTTTATTCAGCACTTCAGGCATCTCCCGGTGCTTCAAGGAGTCACGGTCCTATTATGCCTTACTCTGGGCAGCCAACATTTAGTGTACCTTCATCTCCTATCAGTGCACCACCACTCTAGAGTCACTACAGTGGTTATCCGGCCCATTCGGGTCAACTTCCGCTTCAGCAGCCACGACATCAGGATGGGTGTTATGAGTGTGGGAACATTGGCCACATCAGGAGGTATTGCCCTAGGTTGTCGAGTAACAGATCTTAGCAGGATTTTGGTGCCATCATACCAACACCGGTTGCTTCACCGCCTGCTCAGCCAGCTAGAGGTAGGGGTCAGGCAGCTAGAGGTGGAGGTCAGGCCATTAGAGGTGGAGGTCAGGCCATTAGAGGTGGAGGCCAGCCAGTTAGAAGCCATCCCAAAGACGCAGTTCAGAGTGGTGGGGACCAACCCCGATTTTATGCTTTTCTAGCTAGGCTTGATGCCGAGTTATCCGATGCCATGATCACAGGTATTATTCCAGCTTGCCATAGAGATGCTTCAGTTCTATTTGATCCAGGATCTACTTATTCCTATATGTCCTCCTATTTTACTTCATATTTGGTTGTGCTTCATAGTTCTTTGAGTGCTTCTGTGTGTGTATCTACACCGGTGGGAGACTCTGTTGTAGTAGATCATGTCTATCGTTCGTGTATAGTTACTATTGGTAGTCTTGAGACTAGTGTGGATCTTTTACTTCTTGATATGGTAGATTTTGATGTCATCATTGGGTATGGATTGCATGTCACCTTATCATGCTATATTGGATTGTCATGTCAAGACGGTGACCCTAGCCATGCCGGGGTTACCTCGGTTAGAGTGGAAAGGAACTCCTGGTCATTCTACCAGCAAGATTATTTATTATATGAAAGCTCGGCGCATGGTCGAGAAGGGGTGTCTAGACTATTTGGCTTATATTCGTGATCCCAATGCGGATGTTCCTTCTATGGACTCAGTACCAGTTGTACGTGAATTTCCATAAGTATTCCCTGTAGATTTGCTGGGGATGCCACCCGACAGAGATATTGATTTTTGTATTGATATAGCTCCGGGCAGTCAGCCCATTTCTATCCCACCATATTGTATGGCCCCACCAGAGTTGAAAGAATTGAAGGAGCAGTTACAAGACTTGCTTGATAAGGTATTCATTAGACCTAGTGTCTCGCCCTGGGGTGCACCAGTATTATGTGTAAAGAAGAAAGATGGTTCAATGCGAATATGTATAGATTATCGGCAGTTGAACAAGGCTACTATCAAGAACAAGTATCTACTGCCAAGAATTGATGACTTATTCGATCAGCTTCAGGGTGCCAAGGTGTTTTCAAAGATCGACTTGAGGTCTGGTTACCATCAGTTGAAGATTAGGGTATCTGATGTCCCTAAGACAACTTTTCGAACTCGGTATGCATATTATGAATTCCTAGGAATGTCATTTGGGTTGACAAATGCCCCAGCATCATTTATGTATTTGATGAATCGGGTGTTCAAACCCTATTTGGATTCTTTTGTGGTTGTATTCATTGATGATATCTTGATTTACTCCAGCAGTCGAGAGGAGCATGAGCGGCATCTTCGGAGTGTGCTTCAAACTTTGAAGAATAATCAGTTATATGCTAAATTTTCAAAATGCGAGTTTTGGTTAAACTCAGTTGCCTTTTTGGGGCATGTTGTATCGGTAGAAGGCATAAAGGTAGATTCTAAGAAGATTGAGGCTGTTCAGAATTGTCCTAGACCTACTTCAGTTACAGACATCCAGAGTTTCCTGGGTTTAGCAGGTTATTATCGTCGGTTCGTGGAAGGGTTTTCATCTATAGCAAGCCCATTGACCAGATTGACCCAGAAAGGTGTCCCATTCAGATGGTCAGACGAGTGTGAGTTGAGCTTTCAGAAGCTCAAGACTGCTTTGACTACAGCGCCAGTGTTGGTATTACCCACAGGTTCAGGATCTTATACGGTATATTGTGATGCATCTCGCGTTGGGCTTGATGCAGTATTGATGCAAGATGGCAAGGTGATTGCATATGCATCGCGATAGTTAAAAGTTCACGAGAAGAATTATCCTATTCATGACTTAGAATTGGTAGCCATTGTTCACACGCTGAAGATTTGGAGGCATTACCTCTACGATGTCTCGTATGAGGTATTTACTGATCATCGTAGCCTTCAGTATCTGTTCAAATAAAAAGATCTCAATTTGAGGCAGAGAAGATGGTTAGAGTTGTTGAAAGACTATGATATCACCATTGTGTATCACCCCGGAAAGGCTAATGTGGTGGCCGATGCTTTGAGTAGAAAGGTTGTGAGTATGGGCAGTCTTGCATATATTCCGGTGGGTGAGAGACCATTAGCTGCAGATGTTCAGACTTTGGCTAATCAGTTTGTGAGGTTAGATATTTTAGAACCCAGTCGGGTTCTAGCTTACACAATCGCTCGGTCTTCTTTATATGAGTGCATCAGAGAGCGGCAATATGATGATCCTCATTTACTTTTCCTCAAGGACACGGTGCGGCATGATAATGCCAAACAGGTTTTTGTGGGGGAAGATGGAGTTCTGCGAATGCAGGGTCATATTTGTGTGCCTAATGTGGATGGGATTCGTGAATTAATTCTAGAAGAGGCCCACAGTTCCAGGTATTCTATTCATCCAGGCGCCGCCAAAATGTATCAAGATTTGCGGCAACATTATTGGTGGAGGAGAATGAAGAAGGATATAGTTGCATATGTAGCTCAGTATCTGAATTGTCAGCAATTTAAGTATGAGCATTAGAGACCTGGTGGTTTGCTTCAGAAGTTAGAAATTTTTGAGTGAAAGTGGGAGCGTATCACTATGGATTTTGTTGTTGGGCTCCCACAGACTCAGAGAAAATTTGACGCATTTTGGGTCATTGTGGACAGGTTGACCAAGTCAGCACATTTCATTCTAGTGGCAGTTACTTTTTCTTCAGAGCAGTTAGCTGAAATTTACATTCGTGAGATTGTCCACCTTCACGGTGTGCCAGTGTCTATTATCTCAAACCGAGGTACGCAGTTTACCTCATACTTCTAGAGGGCTGTACAGCAGGAGTTAGGCACGCGGGTTGAGTTGAGTACAACATTTCATCTATAGACAGATGGACAGTCAGAGCGCACTATTCAGATGTTGGAAGATATGCTACGCGCTTGTGTTATAGACTTTGGAGGTTCTTGGGATCAGTTCTTGCCACTTGCGGAGTTTGCCAATAATAATAGCTACCAGTCGAGCATTCAAATGGCTCCATATGAAGCATTATATGGAAGGCAATGCCGTTTGCCAGTTGGCTGGTTTGAACCGGGAAAGGCTCGGTTATTGGGTACGAATTGGTACAGGATGCCTTGGATAAGGTCAAAATTATTCAGGATCGACTTCCCACAACTCAGTCTAGGCAAAAGAGTTATGCCGATCGTAAGGTTCGTGATATTGCATTCATGGTTGGAGAAAGAGTATTGCTCCGAGTTTCACCTATGAAAGGTGTAATGAGGTTTGAGAAGAAGGGCAAGTTGAGCCCTAGGTATATAGGACCCTTCGAAATTCTTGAAAGGGTGGGTGAAGTAGCCTACAGGCTTGCATTACCACCTAGTTTATCAACGGTTCATCTGGTGTTCCATGCGTCTATGCTCCGAAAATATCACGGTGATCCATCCCATGTGTTAGATTTCAGCTCAGTCCAATTGGACAAAGATTTGACGTATGAAGAGGAGTCAACAACTATTCTTGCCAGGCATGTCAGACAGTTGAGGTCTAAGAGTTACCCTTCAGTTCGAGTGTAATGGAGAGGTCAGTCGGTAGAAGTATCTACTTGGGAGTCCGAGTCGGACATGCAGAGTAAATATCCACACCTTTTTACCAGCTCAGATACTTTTTCTAACTCCGTTCGAGGACGAACGTTTGTTTTAGAGGTGGAGAATGTAATGACCCAAAAGGTCATCTTTAAATTAATAATTATTTCTGTGATCTAAGACCTCGAAAAGCACTATTTATCATTCTTCGGCTTATGTGCACAGTCTGTATAATGTTTTAGAAAGTTTTATATGAAAAATTGATTAAAATGTGAAATAGAGCCTTAAAACTCAATTGAGTTGACTTTGGTCAATATTCTGAGCAAACGGACTCGGATCAGTATTTTGATAGTTCCGGTAGATCCGTATCATAATTTGGGACTTGGGCGTATGCCTGAAATTTAATTTGGAGGTTCCTAGCTTGAATTATCGCCAGCTGGCGAAAACTAGAAGCCTAAAGGCTTAAAGATTTCAAAGTTTGATTACAAATTGACTTTTATTGATATCGGGGTCGGATTCGAGTTCTGAAATTTTTTATAGGTCCGTTATGTCATTTATGACTTGTATGTTGAATTTGGTGAGAAACAGAGTTGATTTGACGTGATTCGAACATTCGGTTGTGAAAATAGAAGTTTTAAACCTTTCTTAAAAATTTCATTTGATTTGGTGTCTGATTCGTAATTCTAGGTGTTAAATTGGTATTTTGATCGCGCGAGTGAGTTCGTATGAGATTTTTGGACTTGTGTGCATGTTTGGTTTGGAGCCCCGAGGGCTCGGGTGAGTTTCGGATAGCCTACAGACCATTTGAACTTTGAGAAAAAAATCTGGTTTTTAGCTTCTGCTATCATCTGGTGCATTGTATTTTGCGTTCGTGACCGAGGGCACGCGTTCGCGAAGGGTCGAAGTGCAAAGCTTCGCGTTCGGGATCGAAGCCTCGCGTTTGCGAAGAGGGAATGAGGCAGAAGATGAAGCACCAAAATTGTGCTACGCGATCGCACAAGTCAGTACGCGATCGTGTAAGGTTGAGAAAATGTTCTCTGCGATCGCATGGCCATTTATGCGATCGCGTAGAGTTAAAATTCCGGGCAACCAAAACATGATTCGCGATCGCAAAGAATTATCTGCGATCGTGAAAAGTAAAATGGACCTGGGCAAAAGTTGTTCTACGCGATCGCGAATGAAGTTCCGCGATCGCGATGAGTAAAAATCTGGGCAAACAGAACTTAAGTTCTGAAAATGGGATTTCGACCCATTTTCCACCATTTTCAATTTTGAGCTCGGGTAAGACGATTTTTGGGCAATTTTTACGGGAAAATAATGGAGTAAGTATTCCTTATCCTATATTGATTATATTTCATGATTCCATACTCATTTATATCATGAATCCGTGAATTTATGGAAGACAAATCAGATTTTTTTAATAAAATCTTCCAAAATTGTAAAATGAAGATTTGAAAGCTAATCCGATGTCGGAATTCGATAATTTTTGTATGGTTAAACTCGTATCGGAATGGGTGTTCGGATTTCGTGAGTTCTTTCGGGATTCGAGATGTGGGCTCCACTGTTAATTTTTAAAATAAATTTTAGATTTTTATCCGGAAAATTTGTAAATTCATATGGAATTAATTCCTACGATTTGTATTGAATATATTGAATTGTTTATGACTAGATTTGGGAATTTCGGACAGGAATTCGCGAGGTAAAGGTTTATTGGATTCTTGAAATTTGGTTGCAAAGCGAGGTAAGTATCGTGGTTAATCTTGACTTGAGGGAATAAAACCCTTGAATTATTTACTACGTGAGTTTCATGTGTAACGATGTATAAGCAAGGTGACGAGTACCTATACTTTGTCAAATTAATTGGTTGCTTAATTATTTAAAATATCTTAAATTGTTTAAGACACGAATTAATTATTATAGTAATTGTTTCTCTCATATTTCTTGTCATATATTAATTCTTGAATTCCTGCAATTATTGTTACATGCTTATTTGATTTATGTGTCTTAATTGCTACTTGACCTTTAGCATATTAAATATTAAACTGCATATTTTTTCCTTGATTTTCACAATTAATTGTCACTTGTCATTGTTTGTTTCATAAATAAATTATAATTATTGTATGCCTTGATGCTTAATAGTTTTCTTATTGAACGTGGTATTTATTAGAGTATTTCTATTACATTTAATAGTTGTGTATATATATATTTATTATTATTATTATTATTATTATTATTATTATTATTATTATTATTATTATTATTATTATTATTATTATTATTATTATTATTATTATTATTATTATTATTATTATTATTATTATTATTATTATTATTATTATTATTATTATTATTATTATTATTATTATTATTATTATTATTATTATTATTATTATTATTATTATTATTATTATTATTATTATTATTATTATTATTATTATTATTATTATTATTATTATTATTATTATTATTATTATTATTATTATTATTATTATTATTATTATTATTATTATTATTATTATTATTATTATTATTATTATTATTATTATTATTATTATTATTATTATTATTATTATTATTATTATTATTATTATTATTATTATTATTATTATTATTATTATTATTATTATTATTATTATTATTATTATTATTATTATTATTATTATTATTATTATTATTATTATTATTATTATTATTATTATTATTATTATTATTATTATTATTATTATTATTATTATTATTATTACGAGTACATGGGGTCAGTTGTACTGATACTACACTCTGCACTTCTTGTGCAGATTTCGGAGTTGGTCCCAGCGGCGTACCATAGACTTGCTCGGATTTCAGCTACCCAGAGGAGACTTGAGGTATAACTGCGCAGCGTCCGCAGTTCTAAAGTCCCCATCTACTTTACTTTAGCTGTGTGTTTGCTTTTAGACAACTTTATTTTATTCAGACCCTTATTTATATCATTCTAGAAGCTCGTGCACTTGTGATTCCAGTTCTGGGATGGTATTTAGACATCGCTATTATTATGGATTATTCACTACATTTCAGATTTTACTTCCGCATTTGTTTCTTTGTTATTAATTAATTTAAAATTATTTTAAAATGGCTAATATTATTCTAACGTTGGCTTGCCTAGCAAGTGAAATGTTAGGCTCCATCACGGTACCGAAGGTGGGAATTTTGGGTCGTGACATCTTGTTTAGAATTTAGCTTTGATTGTGCTTTCTCAGACACTTGTATAGCATTTTAATTCTTAATAATATACTAACATTTTTACTGTGTTCTAACGCTCTTTTAATGGAATAAATTTATGTACCCTAAGATTATTTTTCTAACTTGAATAAGAATTTTACTCATATGATGAATTTAAAAAATAATTGAATTGGGTTCTCTTGCTAAATAATTAATTAAAAGATTTAATTATTTAATTTTAACATAAAAAATAATTTATTATATATTGATTCAGATTATAATATTAGTTCATATCTTGTTTTGAATATTTAATCTTAATTATAATTCTATCCACTATAAATTTTATTTTCAACTAGTACAAGATTGATATGACATTTCACTTTTAGATATTTACGTTTGTAAAATCATTAGTGGTATTGACTCTTACCAACCAGTTTTTTTCTCTTTCTCACACATTTATATTCTTAAATATTTTTTTATTTGTTGTTTAATAATTGGGTATTACATATTACCCGAAAAATTAATTAAAAAATATTATTTGAGTAGAAAAATAGTTTAAATATAATATAAAAATATATTATCGTGGGGGTATTTGTTTCTCAATTTCAACTTTTTATGCAGTTCATTTAATATTACTTTTATTTTTTCTTAGTATTGGACATTATGGAGTGGTAATGTATTGCTAATACGGAGGATTCTTATGAAATTAATTTTATTAAACCTTCCTACGTATTTTTAATAATAATTTAATAGACAAAATTTTATTAATTTTAAAATCTTAAATATTAAAAATTAGCATAGAAGGTATTGTAGTCCAAAAAATAGGTTATTGCAGTTATGTCATCTTCCTATGAGTTCTTCGTTTAATAATTAGGGCTATTTTGGTATATTAATATTGTATTTATGCTTTTATAATAATATAGGCTCTCCTTTTTCTAAATGAATTTGGACAATATAATACATTCTCAAGTGATAATAGAAATTAATAGGACATTATAATACGACATTATAGTAATAATGAATTTGGACTAAAGATATTTATTTGGACTAAGTGATAATGAATTTGGACAATATAGTAATAGGACATTATAATACGTTTTCAAATTAAATTAATAATAGAAATTTTTAAGAAGTATATCCTAAAAGTAATAGGATTACATGACTAAAGATATTTATTTGTTCAACTTTATATGAATTTGACAGTCCGAAAATAATTATACTAATATAATTTCTAAAGGTAATCATGTAAAATTATTAACGTATAGTATTATGTCCTAAAACTAATACTTTTAAAAAAAGCCATTTTAAAAATAAGTTGACAAGCTATAAAGGTGTGGGCAATGGCATGCTATGCTTATTACACCAACTCACCCGCAAGGATACAATACAACACATGGCAGCACTACCCTGCCCTTAGGGCTGCCATGCATTCAGTCTCGGTACCGACCGTGGCGGATGCAGTGTAGTACTATCGGATCCAATTGAACTCATAACTTTTGAAACAAAGTAAAATTTTATGTGTAAAAATTCATTAGAATTATAAAATAGTAGATATGAACCCATAAATTTAAAAGTATAATGAGTTCAATAGAAATTTTTTTAAAAGTTAAACCCATAAGATTTAAATTATGAATCCGCCTACTTAGGACACTCATAAAATTGACTCAACCTAATCTTAATGCAGGCAAACTTTGAACATGATTCAGTTCCACTCGTTACTTTAACATGTCTAGATTCAACCCATCCGATTTATTTGACACCTTTTTATTATGGGCTGATATATATGAGTATTGAAGCTAAGTATATTGACAGGGTTCTTAAAAATACATCTATTTAAGTTTTCATAATTAACTTTCAAGCCCTCGATAACCAGTCAAAGAAATAACTAGCTCTAAAAGAAGGAAAAAGGGAATATGAAATATATAAATTATGCCAGTAAATTCCAAAGCTTAACACTCTGATGGATGATTTGGTAGGAGGTATTAGAAAAAATAATACAAACATTAGCTCTATACATTACTAATATCTTGTTTGATATATTTTTTTAATTTGTATATAATTAATATTTGTATTAATTATAAACCATATTTAGTATTATCCTATGTATAAGTAATGCATAGAAAACTATGATATTAGTAATATCAAGACTACTAATACATGTATTATGTTGGCTAAATATAAAATTATTCTTAAAATTCCTTAAAACTTGAGAATATGAAAGTTATTTTTATAAATAATTATTTTTCTTAAAAATTATATAATATATTATAATTTTAATACATCATACCAAACAATAAATAAAAAATAATATCTGTATAACGAATGCCATGCATTACTAATCCATGCCCCCGTCTCTCTCGGAGAGAGGAGGTCGATGCGTAAGGAAAAAGGAATGGCAAAATGGTAAAATAGAAGTTTGGTAAGGGCAGGTGAAGAAACGAAGGCTTGGGCCACACTCCAAACTCCCAAAAGCATTCCGGTTTGAAATTAATTTAGCAGTCCAAAACATAATCAAATTAAAAAGTTCTGTTAATGAAATTACAATTAAATAAAAGGGGACGAAAAATCATTTTCCGCAGTTTTACATTTCAATCCTCCTCTTTCTCTTTCTTCTCTCTTTTTAGGTCTCTCTCTCTCTCTCTCTAATCTTTCTCAATTTCTTCCTCTTTTCTTCACCTCTCGACTTCTCGATTTATCGCTTCGATCAAGGTATACTTTTTTGCTTTTTGATTATTTTTGGTTTTTCTTTCTCCCACAATAATTGATTTTAATTTTATGTTCTTCTCTTGTTATTTCTCTACTTTTTCTATAATTGTTTTTTAATCGGGTGATTCTAGGCCTTTTTCTGGGCTTCGAATTTGAAACTGAAGATCGGGTAAATTTTTCGACTTTTATTGATTTTTTTGTTGGATTTTCTTCAATTTTCCCTTTCTTGTTTAAAATTAAGCATGTGTTCTAGCGTTTATGCGTTAAAAGAGGTATTTTTTTCCTACTTTGTTAGATTTGGATTATTATGGTTCTTTTTTTTTTGGAATGTTATGACGTGTCATTAGTTTAAAGTTTTGATTTTTAGGATATTGCTTTACAGCCCATGTGGGATAATGCTGATTTCTTGCTTCTTAGTTGAGAATTTACCATATCTTTTTTATGTGAAGTGTTGCTGCTATCTGAATCATCTAAATAACATGTGCTGCTGTGCATAAGCAGTTGAGTTCTGTGCCGAGTTGGGGTTTTATATGTTCACTTATTTGTTTTTTTTTCCTTTCATTAATCATCAATGATGACTCATCCCAATTCCCAAACTAGTTGGCTTCTACCATATGAATCATATGTATCCTTTGTGGTCAGTGGCAGAGCCACAGCCAAGGAAGGGGTTCAATTGAATCCCCTTCATTGAGTTTGCAATTTTTTACGTATACATATTAACTTTTGTATCCCCTTGTAGTGGCAAAGTTAGTTCAAAGTTTGTTTTAAGGCACAAGTTCCGGTCTTTTGAATCCCCTTGTTAAAATATCATTGTCTAACAAAAGCATGACTATTTATATCCTAACCATCAACCTACCTCTTCCGTTATCCTAAGTTCACATAGATGGAGTTGTTTATCATTCATCGTGTTAAATGTTGGAGCGGAAATATTGAAACATTAATATGTGCACTTAGCTTTTGCACTTAGCTTTTTCTCTGATCTTTGTCAAAAGTGAGCGTGTCTTTTGTTTTATACTTCTTAAAGGTCTTTTTTGCATCATTTCGTTGAATTGTGCTTTGCTAAGCTTTCAGTTTCTTAGTAAGGAAATCTAGCTGGATAAACTTACTTTTTTTGGGTTTCTTTGCTAGTGTAATTGTTGATGATCTTACAATAACTACCATTCACTTCGAGGTGATAGTATGCTGAGCCAGGTTTTATCCACGCTGAGAAGTATTAAGCAGTTTAATGACATAAAGAAGTGCCCTGATCTTGGATAACCATTCATGCAAACAATAGTTGTCTTGACATCTCTGAGATCTATCTGTGCATTCAGTTGTTACGAGAAACAAATTTCTTGAATTCATGCTATATGCAATCAGAGATTAGCAACAAAAGGTTCTTTAGACTGTTTTGTATTTGTCTAGATAATCGAGTTTACTAATCATGCTCCTTTTGGTGGAAACCCTTGAATAGTTGAAATTCCATGTTGATTGACCATATTAAGTGATATGACAATGATTGAAGTGCAAGCTTTTGCTTACCACAATGGTTGCAGCGATGTTTTCCTGTCGGTCTTTTACCACTTCTGTTTTGGTGATAGCTAGGGTTTGGTTTTTTTTCCTTGAAGGAGTTAGTGTTTGCTGAACTTGTATTGTTAAACAAGAAACATAAGAATAAGTTGCCTGTCTTTCTACGCGATTCTAATTGGCTACAAGAAGAATGGGTAAGCAACATGTATTCTTTTTAATGTATGACAATTTGCTGTTACCATTGACAAGAATGGGCTGGCTATGTTAGCAAGTCAGCAGTTAGCTGAGTGAGGATGGAGCCTTGGATATCTCTGCTAGATTGGGCAGCTTAAGTATCCAGTTTGCTTGTCAGAAGTAGTTTCACCTGGATACACATAATTATATTTTGTAGGGAACTCAAGTTTTGGTTGATTACAATGTAATCACAATTTTGAACTCCTATGTTCTTGCAAAGTCTAAATAAGGGTTGGTTAAATTAATTTGAAGTTTGCAGGCAACCATATCTCAGAAAGTTGAGGTATATGTGAGAAAATGTCTTGTAATGAATGCAGTTTTTGCCATCTCGTTAAGTTACATCTACTTATGGATCTTGTAGCGGTATAACAATTAGTTTTCCGGTCAAGTTTTTTTGTTTGATTGTGCTTAATATCTTTGAGAGGATATGAAGAAAAGAGAGCTGGAGTTTTCACCATTTGCCTCTAATGTCATAAGTAATTGTCTAGGTTACTGAACTAAACCCCCTATAGTGTTGACTGAGCACCAACCAAAAGGCATTGATGTTGATGACTAATTCTAGTTATTGTTGGTTGTTTGAATGTTTTCTGTTTCTTGATTGGATGTAATATTTCGGATTGCCGGCCCTGTCTGATAATTTCAGTGTTCCTTAGTTGAGGGATTTGCTTGTTCTTTTTGTTGCAATGATGGAAATTGTATATAATGAGCTTGTGTTGCAAGTGTCAGGTTAACTGCAGAAAATGGAATCTTCCAAGGAGACAGGCTGCCAAGCTCCAGAAGGCCCCATCCTTTGCATCAACAACTGTGGGTTCTTTGGTAGTGCAGCCACCATGAATATGTGCTCCAAGTGTCACAAGGACATGGTACTGAAGCAGGAACAAGCTAAATTTGCAGCTACATCAATCGAAAACATTGTAAATGGAAGCTCAAGCAGTAATGACAAAGAGCCTATTGTCACTGGTTCAATCAATGTGCAACCGGGATCAGCAGAATTAAAGGTTATCTCTACAGAAGCATCTTCTGATTTATCCTCAGGCCAGAGTTCAGAGGTGAAGCCAAAAGTGGGCCCAACTAGGTGCACTACTTGCCGCAAGCGTGTGGGCTTAACAGGGTTCAATTGCAAGTGTGGAAATCATTTCTGTGCAGCTCACCGTTATTCAGACAAGCACGACTGCCCATTTGATTATAAGAATGCTGGTCGGGATGCTATTGCTAAAGCAAATCCTGTTGTTGTAGCAGAAAAGCTAAACAAGATCTAGGAAGCCTCTATTGAATGTTATATGAACTGAAGTATGATGTTCTTGCTTTAAAATCTGTTGGTCTTGGCCTTTTGTCGTATAAGGTGTCCCTTAGATGTCAATGGTATAAGATGTCCCTGTTCAAAAATGGTATAAGTGATGAAAGTAGGGCACAATCATTATATCTCCAGTTTGTAAGTTGTTATTTTTGCTGGCTTGGTGGATATCTTCATGGACCTTGTAGTCCTTGTTCTTTCTCATCTTTATGTTCTTATTGATTTGCTGTGCAGAATGACTATCCACTCAAAAGGGGTAAAAAAAGGAAAAACAAAAAAGTCAAGCGGGTACATGTTTGTCCTTTATTCCTTTATCAATCTGCTTATGTGTTATCTGATGTTTGTGATCAATTTGCTTATGTGTTATCTGAGGAGTATTTGTTATTATCAATTAATTCATCTCAAAAGGTAGAGGAGTCGTGGATAAATAAACACCAACTCTTTTTTATTCTGATGTATTGCATTCTCTTGTGCATTAATGAATGGTTTATATGATGCTATGTATTTACTACAATTATCAAGTCAATCCATCCAGGTAGTTGAGATTGTATTAACCGAGGTGCGCAAGAACATACTATAATTTTACCACTGGCAGCTCATCCATTTTGTTGGAGATATATATATATATATTTTTTTTTGGGATAACCCAAGGATAACTCTGCCTATAGATTGTGTAGTAGTAAATTGCAATGACGAGACCTAAAGACATTGGAGGTCTTTGGTTCAATCTCTCTCCCTCAAAATGAAGCTTTCTCGGTTTTCAACATCTTTTTTTATTGCTTCTCACGATTACAACACAAGGTACATCAACAAGAGCAAATAACACAAAAGCTTATCTGCATATTAATGTAGTCACCACTAGTTCATTTTTGTTTTACAGCTATGAATCAATCAATCATCTCGCACACCAAGTATCAGATTGAATGACCCTACGTTAGTATAGACAAATATTTCCGTATGCATATAAATATATATGTTATACAAATGGAAATAAGGGATACAGCTAATTTTTTCCCCCTCTAACAGAGATCAATCTGGATTTTCTCCTTGTTCTTGATTAGCGGAAGTGGAAAGTCAAAGTCTTTAACTCTTGAGAACTCTCTTCTCCGCTGCCTGCTGCTATCAACTATTATGTCCGATATATACACAGCTAACCACTAGTAAATTCTTGCCTCTGCTTTCATAGCTCCATTTTCAGCTGATTTTGGTGTAAAGATGCTGCAAAAGTCAGAAATATCACAATTAGCTATGAAGCTCATTTGACCTCTGCTTTCATAGCTCCATTTTCAGCTGATTTGGGTGTAAAGATGCTGCAAAAGTCAGAAATATCACAATTATCTATGAATCTCGTTTGACTCATGCTGCATTCCATATTGGTTTTTCTTTACAGAATTCTATCTGTTCCAGTCTCAGTTGGTGCCAAGAGGAAATGAACATAGAGAAATAAGTAACACACAGGCCATTAAGTTGGGATTTACCTGAATTTGCTGAGGAATCATAAGTCAAAAGTGAGTTCTCTGGAGTAACAAAGCTAGAGTTGTCTTCTACTCTTCCCCAGACAGGCTGATGAATTCCTTCAAGATGCCAAAAATGTTGATACTGGTTTCTGTTCCCGCTGGTTTGTCCGTCAGCCCACATAGGTGGCACAATCATGTCTGGTAAGTTGCTCTCTACATGGGAACCACTCCGCTAATTTTCCAAAAGTAAATCAAGACTCTTAAGGGAATGATCACAAGTTTTGAAGAAACTGAGATTATTTTATAAATGCTTTATACATTATGAGTAATTACTCAATCATCCTAAAGCTAGTCATAAAGCATGAAGATGCCCGCTTGAAATCTTTTGGATAATCCAATCTTTGACTGTATTTAATTGATCCATACAAGTAGGCATAATTGATTAAATAAATACATTGCAGTAAAACATGATAAGGTACAGAACATTTTCATTTAAAGCATTGTAGAAGTCATGATGTGAGAAGTTGCAACTTGCAGAAATATCGACAGTAAGTATCACATGAAAAATTCTCCTCTTCTCAGGTATATGAATAGAGGGCCAACTTTGAGACTGACAAAGGTAACTCCAGAGGCTAGCAACATTGTAGTACGGTGACTGGCAACCTTTCAACTGATCACGTTACATAAGAAGAGTTAAACGGGTAAATGTGCCTAGAAAGTCAGATAATGATGGTCCACAATTGACCCTGCTCTGCTATTTTTGGCTGGTCAAAAGAACCTCTAGAAAAAAAGGGGATGAAGAAAAATTTCAGTAACTAACTTTCGAACAATTTTAATGTGAAGCGTCTTCTTAGGTGGTCTTATAAGTTGACATTGAAGGTAAAAAAATCAGATGCCAGCATAGAAGAACTAACGAAGTACCAGTTAGGCGCTTTACTTGCTGAATTGAGTAAATAATGAAGTGAAGTTATAAACAAGCAAGACAAAACTTACTTCTGGAGCAAAGAGATTGTCAAGGTTGAAATCAACTCTTGGGTTAACCGCAGCAAGTCTCATTGACAAGAACTACAACCAAACAGAACTCCATCAAATGACTGAGGCAACCAATTGAAGTATCAATACGACCAAGCAATAACAGAAAAATTACTTTCTTGAAGGTCATGAAAGTTCTTTTCGTATGTGGAATGCCCACTGGTTTACTTCTATCTTTGCCTACATTTTCAAAATTTGTCAAAAAAAAAGGTTGTGGGGTGGGGGCGGGGGCGGAGGTGGGATGCAGATGCACTCATCTGTATAGGGAACATGCAAGCTTCCCTCACCACAATATCATGTTTGAATATTAAGCATGGCCACAAAACCTTTTATGAGCCTATTGATGTTTAAGTTCAGCCTGACAAAATTCAGACTATGATTGTGTTTCCTTAATAAGGAATTATTGTTTCCCTTCTTTAAAAAGAATACATGAGGAGCAACTGAGGAACTCCTCAGGTATTGAGTTCATCAGTTCTCCTTTCGTTATGACTGTACGCTAACGGGGGAGCTTATGACAAATCAACAACTGCTGCATATTCTCCACACCCTACCTCCGGTAGCCGAAGAACTACATTACTCGGACTCTCCAAAATGCAGCCGCACCCGTGTCGGATCCTCCAAAATGCACTACTTTTAGAGGATCCGACATGCACCGGCAACAATTTTGGAGAGTCCGAGCAATATAGCCGAATAATAATAAAAAAATTCTTCTCTTTTCTTTATAAGTTATGCAAAGCATTGCAGGAATTATGTTAAGGCATTTACCTGCATAGGGGGGCACTAAGTTTTGGAAGAAATAATGACTATTTCTTTAGAGAGAGAAAAAGAAAATAGCCACTATTTCTTCCAAAACTTAGTTCCCCCTATGCAGGTACAGAAATAATGACTATTTTGAGGGATACAATCTACTACTGCAGAGTGAGAAGTCTGAATGCATCATATTTGCATTTACACCTAAAATGCCGCAATCAATATAGTAGTCTGCAGATTTCAGCACTAATAAGTCAGATGCAAGGATTTCCGAGGTCTGACCTCCACTTGACGCTGTAAGGATTGTACATGGTTGATGATCTCATCCAACACCATTGCAGTTCCCGAGATCTGTAAGCATAGTCCAGACTTTACAACATGGTAATATTTTTGGGCAAGTTTGAAATTGAGAATTAACTAATTGAAAGCATCTGAAGCGAGCACGAATGTCTGTTAATTAGCCATTAAATTAATCACCGTGCATCTCTGCTTAGCCTCATAAAAATGCAAGTGTATGTTAAGCCACAGCAAGCCAACAAGTTAAAGTAGAATAGTAACATTCTATAGTCTTGATTACACATTGCATTGACAGTCAAAGATGATAAAAGCTCCTTCAGATCAATAGTTATTTTCATTTCTTAAAGCAATTAGAAGTGATTGTTCAAAATCAAACTGATTTCTAATTCAAACGATTGTTCCCAATATTACAAATACAAACAAAAAGTCTAAGATGGAACTAACTATTCCAAAGTAACCTACAGTTGCAAGGGATCAACATCTCATACATTCATAAATTGGTCAAGTCACAAATGGCTGGATTAGTAGTCTCTTTATATTAACAATCCTCAACTCATGACTTTTGAGTTTAAGTTAGACATGAGGTCCATTTTTGAACATATATCCTACTACTTTTGAAAAAAAAAAGTAGTATTTGGAGTTAAGTTGAAAAATGGTATTTGGAATTTGAAATTATGTTTGGACAATGCATTTCACTTGAAAAAATGTTGCAGTTTTGTGAGCGGGAAAAAAAAATCTGAAAATTTTGAAAAAGTGGTCAAAACCACATTATCGAAAAAGTGGTCCACAACTCATTATCGAATTTTTTTTAAAAACTTGCAAAATTTAATGGACAAACACATTTTTGAAAAATAAATAAATTGAAAATAGGAAATTTTTAAATATTTTTTTCACTTTTTTTTCCGGAATTAATTTTTGGCCATGAAAATTTCAAATTGTACGCAGCCTGTGGTCCGGCCCTTCCCCGGACCCCGCGCATAGCGGGAACTTAGTGCACTGGGATGCTTTTACTTGAAGTTAAATTTCGGAAATTTTTCGAAATTTGAAAAACTCAAAAAAGTTATTTTCCAAAATTTTTACTTGAAAGCACTCACAAAAATTCAAAAAACAGATTCAAATAATATTCATGGCCAAACACAAATCTAATTTTCAAATACCATTTTCAACTTGAAAACAAGAAATCACTTTTTTTCCAGAATTTCACAATTCTTATGTCCAAACGCCCACTTAGTCTCTAGACTAAAACTTCTCCAAATTATCCTAACTCCCCCGAAAAACAAATTTTCAAGTATCAATTTTCTTTAAGGGAAAAAACAGGTAAAGAAAAAGAGGTCCAAGACTAGTAAATGACACGATTGACCTCAAAAAGTAAATACTGAAAAGTAGCAAAAAGGCTGAAAGGACAGTAGAATTGTTAGCTACTTTTCTTGGTGCCAAACCCACCACCTTTTTTCGTTTAAGAAAAAGGTGAAAACGACTGATTTTAGGCTTTAAAAATAAAATAAAAAACTAATGGATGAAAGGAATTACAATTATCACATTGAAGATATTTTTTCCCCAACGTGATTACTTAACAATCAGTACAAATTTATTAGACTATCATTATTATTATTGCTAATGAAGAGTACTACGTAATAAAAGTGACAGCTAACCTTATTACATCCTGGGACCAGCTCTTGAAGTAGCTTCATCCTAGCATTAATCTTCTCTCTCCTTGCCTACATATAATTAAGAAAATTACAATCTTAATTAGATGTAATCACCAAATTTAGCAAAACACTAATAGCGCTTAAGTTCTTGAGCCTTACTCTTTCTGCTAAGCTATGGCTATCTGTCGCTTGGCCTCTACGAGCTCGGACGTGAACGTATGGAAGCTTCTCTGCATCATCTTCTGAGGTATTATTCGTTGATTTTTTGCCCTTTTTGCTACTAGTTTCTTTTACCTGAATTTGACAGAAATTACTGAACAAACTGGAAATTCATATACTCCACTTCTTAGGTCCAAAATCCATTTCACATTTCTTAGAAATTAAATAGAAAAAACGTAAAGTATAATAAGTTGCAATTTTGCTCCTATCAAATTAGTGTTTCATGGACATGGATTTGAAACTTGTAATATTTAAAAAGCCATAGACATTTGTGTGACTATAAATTATCTCATTAAGAATAAAATTAGAAGTTTTAAAATTAACTTATTACTCCTTCTGTTACTAAAATCTAAGTGAGTTTTATTTGACTGGTCACAGAATAAGAATAAAAAGTGTCATATAAAATAGGATAGAGGCTACGGTGGTGTGGAAATTACCTTTTTCTCGCGTTCCTTTCTCTTAGTTGTTTTTTGATTAACCGTCGGATTGGAAAAGGTAACCGGAGATGAATTCTGGTTAAATTCGGAATCTAGGGGTTCTTGTTTGACTAAAAGTGATTTTGAGCATGAATTGGAAAGAGTAGAATTAGACTCCGGCGAGTATCCGGCGGCGAAGACGGAGAACTTAGAAGCTCTGTCAATCAAAGCTGCATCCGAAGGAAAAATCGGCGGCGGAGGAGGAGGATAACGATAGTGAGGTATGTGAGGTTCACCGGTTTTGTCGGTTTCCAATGAATGAACTAAAAGCTCCACCGCTTGATTCGCCGGCAGTTCAAGTAACGCCGTGAAAGAACTTCCAGTTCCCATTTCTCCCATTTTGGCTCCGCAACTCTCGGATCTAACTTCAAGCTTCTGTATACTTTTTACTTCTTCTTTTTTCAGTTGGAATTATAGAGTTTGTTTAAGCTTCAATGGGGGTCAATCTTCTTCTCTGCTACACTGTACTGTTATCTCTCTTTATCTTTGACTCTATACCAAAAAAGGCTTTGCCCTTTTTCTCTGATATACAGCAGCCGCTGCCTTAAAACAATGCACAGCTTTGGTTCTCGTTCTCTCTCTCTCTCTCTCTTGTCAAAATCTTATGTTTAAGACTTTCTGATTTTGATTCAGTTTATAGGAGATCTATTAAAAAAATGACTATTAGAGCTCAAATTTGGAATTTGTGATTAAGAATAAAATACATTTATTATCCTACCACATATTTTAGTGATAGATTTATATAAAACTTAATTCTAAGAAATTGAGGTCGAGGGTTAGGTAAAAGATTGAGAGTTACTCGTGCGTTTTTTCTTTTTCTTTTCCCTACCGGTAGAATTATTGTTAGTATGGTATTCCCTTCGATCCACAATAGATGATTTTTTAGCCTTTTTATGTGATCCAAAATAAGTAATGTTTTCAGATTTCATGAATGAATTAATTATTCTTTTCTTACATTGCCTTTGGAGTATGTGTTATGAGTGTTTATGTGAAGAGATAGTAAATGTTAATATGGTCAAATTTATTGCTAATTAATGTTAAAAAGTAAATTTCTTAATCTGTGTGAAAACATCCAAAAAGTCACTTATTATGGACCGGAGGGAGTAACTTTTATTGATATTACCACTTATTGTTTGATTGCTATTTTATGCTTTAGTTCTTAATATCTTGTTGTTGTTGTTGTTATTGTTTGTTCTCATTACTTCTTTTCATATTTTCTTAGTCGAGGATTTATTGGAATAGTTTCTCTGCCCTTTCATGATAAGGGCATATTTGCACACACACTATCCTTCCTATATCCTACTTATAGGAATTTGTTGGGTTTGCTGTTGTAATTTTAGGAGACGTTAGAGTTATAAATATGAAAATGACTTACTAAAAATTGGTTCCGATCTTACATGAAAATGTTGAGTATTTAACAACAAATCTTAAGATAATAGATGGAGTATCCCAATACGTTATAAATCTCTTTGAAAGCGTTATATAACTGATATGAAACAATCATATAACACAATGGCATATTATCTTTGACATACCTTGACTTGTGAGTTGTGACTAATGTCTTTTTGAAAACTAATTTAGTGTAGTTTGGTATAATTGTGGCTGTTTGTCTATTGGAATATTCTCAAATACTGAAATAAGTAATTAGTTAGAGGGTATTTGGATTGACTTATTTTAAGTGTTTATTAGTTTTTAAGTATTTTTTTAGTTTTTGTGGTGTTTGGCAATGATAAAAAGTGCTTGAAAGCTTTTACTTTTAGACGTGAAAAAGTATAAAAATAAGCCAAAAGCCAAAAATTCATTATTACTCTCTGTGGCCCACAATAAAAGACTATTTTACCTTTTTATTTTGGTGCAAAATAAATGTCATTTTACATAATCAAGAAGGTACTCCCTCCGGTCCACAATAAGTGATTTTTTTCCTTTGGCACACCCCTTAATAAAATACTGACTCCTAGAAAACAAATAAGTATTTTGACTAAATTAACTTTAATTAAAATTTGCATATTGTTAACTTAATACATTGGGATATATAAAATAAGGGCAAATTTGAAAAAGTACGGTTAATTCATTCTTCATTATGTAAAAATGACACTTTATTTTGGATTTAAATAAAAAGGTCAAAAGGTCACTTATTATGGACTGAAGGGAGTATTCACTTTGTTTTTCCAAATTTATCCCTATGTACTTATCCTTAAAAGGTCTTTTAAATTACTAACATTAAATAGGTCCAGCAATAAATTAAGGGTAGTTTAGTCAGAAGACCTTTTTTTTTAGAATTTAATATTTTCTTAATGAGTGAGCCAAACATAAAAAAGTCACTTGTTGGAGTACCAACTTACATTTTTTGACTTTTAGCTTATAAGCAATCTTTTAAAAGCAAATCCAAATACCACTATACTGAGTTTCAAGTGAAATATTATTTGAACTTGAGTGAAATGTTAAAATGACAGTCTGAATGAGAATTTCAAGAGAAGTATACAAACTTTCAACTTTTACAAATTTTCTAAAGTGAAAGCACTTTAATTTCATACTATCATTTTTTTTGACTTCACTTAAATATTGTTCAAACGCTTACAAAGTTTTTTTCCGAAATCAGGCATAACGATACTGAATCGGGTGGGCTTTAGTGTGGGGACCGGATGCTTACCCAACCCAACACTGTTTTAATCACAGTGGATGATCCGTCACTTTCGATACATTTATTTGGTTTTATATACTCTTTTCATTTCCATTTTTCCTTATTTTTTAGCGTTCTTCTTATACATTTCTAGTATCATTCCTATTACATTTACTTAGCAGTTTCTAAACAGTTGATGTCTTGATTTTATTCCTGATATATGTGGATTCCAAGTTCAATCTTATAATCAAATATTATCCAAATCCAAACTATTTCAATATTTTATAAAAATAATATAAAGTAGATTAAACTGAAATTAAGCATTTGGACAATAGTTGGATGAAGTTGAAAAAATATGTGAAAGTTGCAATTATGTTTGGGCGTGAAATTCACTAGCTGCTATTAAATTATCAATAACAGTGGTAGGTAAAAAATATGAACTTGAACCTTGTGATGCTGTAACCTTGTGGGAGAAAGTTTTTACCTGATTATGCAAACTGCAAAATAGTAATTAAATTTATCCTGGTACCTTCCTACAGCATAGGAGTTACATAGCAATTGACCAAAATAAAAAAAATAAAGGCTTTAAAATTTATTTTTCAGATGAAAAGAAGAAAGTTTTTGGGAGTCTCTACACGGAAGTGTAATAGAAGAGTGGGATTTTGTGAGAGCAGAAAGGTATAGGATTGTCCAGGCAAAATTGGCAATAAATCTGAACTATTAAATGTAAGAAACTGACCAATGATGGGCCAACTTTAAACTTGGATTAGAGATTTAGAGATTTTTACCTTTCTATGATAAGTTATAAATTTATTTATCCATCTTAGAAAAGTTATCACTTAATTACATTATATAGATATAATTATATATATTTTATACAAATGTTAAATGAGTATCCTTGATTATGGTCATTTAATTTGGTAAGATCTCCATAACTCAAGCCTGATCACCCCCCCCCCCCACTTCTCTTCTTCCTCCCCTAATCAGTTATCATATATTACATCTTGTTCAATTTTTCTTTCGATTGAGTCTTCCATTGAAACCTAAGAGCAAAACCACCTAAAATCCGCTTTAAACCACCATTAAAACTATTCAAAAACCAGCAGCAAACTCTATAAAACTCAGCCTAAAACTTCAATAATTTTAAGCCGCGGCCGAAAAAGGGATTAGGGGAATAGGAGTGAGGCAATAGAGGAAAAGGGAGAGAGGTGACAATTA
This sequence comes from Nicotiana tabacum, assembly GCF_000715075.1. Classification (NCBI taxonomy): domain Eukaryota; kingdom Viridiplantae; phylum Streptophyta; class Magnoliopsida; order Solanales; family Solanaceae; genus Nicotiana; species Nicotiana tabacum. Next base: position 85,309,405 of record NC_134094.1, on the reverse strand, counting down.
GAGTTAATTTTAGTTGAAATTTCATATTGATAATCGAAGAGGAAAAAGAACAAGAACAGACCACATGCAAAAGAAATATTGTATGCAAATTTTTTGGAAGTTATATAATGTTATCTGAAGCATTACAAGCAAATTGTAACTGACCACATGTTTAAAGATGCATCGAAATTGTATTAAAATTACATGTAAAGTATATTGTTTGACCCAAAATTTAGATCTAGGTTTAAAATAGAGTTAATTTTAGCCAATATTAATATCCAAAAGATACATTAACCGATTTTGTAGCGAGAAATCACAGATATTATTTGTGCAACAATAAATGGCAACAATACTGCTATATTCAATAATCCAAAAATAAAGGAGGTAGCATTAAATAACAATAAATAGTAATGAATGACATTTAGGTAAATAAAAGCATGTGAGTCACCCGAAAAGGGTGAGATTCTTTGGTATTCTTTCTGACAATTATAAATGATTGATGAGCCTTTGAATATTCGGATTCTCCTTGGAACGTGGGAGAAAAGTTAGATAAAAATTCGAAGAAAAAATGTATTTTGTATGCGTATAATAAAGCAAGAATATTCAGATAATGTCAATGTGTTGTATTTTATAATAAATGTCCAATTCCCTCTACCATTCTCTCTCTTTCTATTTATAAGGGTACATGAGCCACAAATAAGTTATTGTAGCTGTATGGAATTTATATTTAAGTTGTATGATATTGTAGATGTGTTATATTTATATCAACTTTGTATGACTGTTTAAATAAGTTATATATTGTACCATACATTCTTCTTCTTTTTCTCAATTTGCTAGAGAAGGAAAAACAGAGAAGGAAGTTGTTGCCATAGTTTTTCGGGGAGTCACTGCCGGTGCTTGGCCTCGTAGTTGGCCGTCTTTCGGCGTGACAATGGATGTGGTATTTGAAATGGTTTTTTGCTGCTTTGAGTAAAGAAGAGGAGAAAAGGAAAGATGGGGTGTTAGTTTGGCCTGATATTAGAGGGGATTAGGGGGGATATGATAGAGGCGCAGTGGAACAAGGAGAGAGGATAGGATAGGAGAGCAAATTAAATGGGAAGGGAAAAGAAAAGGTATAACTGAAATCTTTAACTCAAAATGCTAGCGTTTTAAAGGAGACTAGTATTATGATATGCGCTTTATATGTATATTTATATCAGTGAGTATACAATTTTTTTTTTAAAAATTATATAAATATTATTAAATAATATATTTATATTAAAAATATATAAGTTCCTAAAAATGACGAATATTGATCCTATTTAGCTGGCTTAATAAATAAAAAAATATGACTTATTGTAACTTTTGTTGATCCGCCAATGACTGAAGTTATCTGTTTATCCTTTTCCTTTCTCTCCCTCCCTCATACTTTCTCTCTATCTCTACTATAATTTTAATTTTTTTGTTAATTATTTTGATAATTGGATATTGTCTTAAAATATTATACAAATGGATGAAAATCATCTGCACCTCTAAACTTTGCTTTAAAAATTGAGCTCCCCCTCTATTTTGAACAATTATCATTCTTCCCCTTGTTTCTCAATTGACTTTTTAAAATACCTATTGTTGTAGGTTATGAGGTAGTTGAGTCTTGCCTTACTTCGTACCATTGTGGGACTAATCAGGTAGGGTTTTTGTTTAACATAGCTAGTGGCAATGTTATGTCTTACTATTTCGCTTTTCAGTGCAGAACCTATTTAATAGCTATCGCTTTTGCTTTGCATCTTTCTTCTAAATTTTATGGTGTCCTTAATTTTCCTATGATTACTGTGGTGATTCTAGTATTGTCTCCTTTTGTCCTTTTATTTTCTTGAGCCGAAAATCTTTCGGAAACAACCTCTCTACTCCTTCGAGGTAGGGGTAAGGTCTGCGTACATACTACCTTCCTCAAACCCCATTAGTGAAATTTTACTGGGTTGTTGTTGTAGTAGTAGTAGTAGTAGTAGTATCATGATATTTTTCTTTTTTCTAATATCTATACTATGAACTTACCTATGTAATGGCTAACTTTTATTTTCAAAATAAAAAAATATAAAATGATAACCAAGCATATAATTCATTGATGTTAAATAATAAAAAGGATAAGCAAAATAAAAATAAAAATAAAATAATTTGCTTTTATCAATATTGTATTCATAGCAATCAAATTTCAAAAATCTATTTACACAATCGAGAATAAAACATGGTGGGAACCTTAAACATATCCTCAATGCAAGTAATATAAAATTTTATTATTATTAAAAGTAAAGGCAGATTTTATAACAAACTACTAAAGGATTATCTATTTATCATTGAGAAATTGTAACTTAAATATATACTTAATGCATGTCATATTATGAAGGAATACCAAATACTCCCTTGGGAGCTGATATGTCATTTCAGTTCTGGTATGGGGAAGACCGATCAAATATGACAAATAATATAAAGGATATTCTATTTATAAATTGAATGAAATTACATTATAATTTATAATAAAGTATAATATCATTTAAATTATAAGAAAAATCATAAAAAATAGCATGTAAAATAAAAAAAGAGTATTACACATATAGGAGGAAATTGAAACATGACAAGGGCAAAATAGATATTCTGTAGGATAAAGGGGGTGAATGATAATTGTTCAAAGGTTTAGGAGGGAGTTTGATTTTTAAACCAATGTTAACTGATGTAAATGATTTTACCCTAGAAAAAACAATCAATGAAGAGAAATTAAAAGAGTTATGCCCAAAAAAAAATTATGATCGTGATATATTATTCAAAATAAGAAAATAATTTTGTATAAGATAAAATCTTGGTTGATCTTAAGATCCTATGTATCGAGACTTCCAACATAAATCAAATAAGAGAGAATTCAAAAGGTAAAAAATTAATGAGTTCAATTATGAATCTTAATCATTTTTGTTTTCACTTGCCTAGAGGTTAGGCAAAATTGAGATTGGCATCGGGATGAGACGCTCGTAAAATGAATTAAAGTATTGAATTGTTTGTTAATTTATTACTTCTAATATCTTATTTGGAAGCACACAATGGTAAGTTACATTATGTAATTGTGAATTATTCCTCTAATTCTAAATGTCGTTTTTTAATTCTTGACTTTGTAACTTGGTTGCTTCTCAGAAAATGTCAATAAAGAAAACAATAGTCTTTCGAAAAAAAGTTTAAATTATTGTATTACATTTTTATTTTTGTATTTATTTATTTCTCGCCCAAACCTACGTAAAAACGATATTTTATGTGTAATTTTATATTGTCTATTAGAATAAAGTGTTAATTTTCTTGTTCGATTAGGCTCTATCTTTGAAACTTACATGTAGTAATAGGCTTTTTAATTTCTCTATGTGCATTGAAGAGGTCCTAAATAGTAAATACACGTGAGGTAAGCCTTTATTTCCTAATCCTTATTAAGATATTATGTTATATAATTTAAATAAAAAATAATTTATATAAGGTAAAATCTTTGAATTCCTAAATATTAGAACTTTATACATAGTTCAAATAAGGAATGATCATTATAGTATTTAATTGATTTAAAAGTCCTAAATATTAGAAAAGTAACTTAAATTACAATTTTGTCCAATATGAAATCTATTTTTAAAGTGTGAAAAAGGTAAACAATATTTTACTAAGGGGTTTCATGTTTATCACATTAATAAATCCTATACGTTCTTACTCTTCTTTTATTTCGCACTTTATATGCTTGGATCTGGAATTAATATATTTGGCTATAATTTACCTTCTTTATTATCAATAATTAGTTCGGCAAAAGAGTTTTGTACTTTTTGCTCAAACAGTTCAAGCTTTAAAAACCCGTTTAGCCCAACCACAAGTAATTAAGTGGTCACTAATCAAACATGAAAAGGATACATTGTGAGTAAATGTCACAGAAACTTGGTCTAATTGAATTTGTTAGTGGTTTAAAGGATATACAGATTAATTTGATACTAAACGATAAACTTAATTGCAATTGAAATAAATAACGATAAATTAACTGCAAACCAGAGCTGAATGTACTTTGATTGACACCAAGATATCGAATAATAAAATCTTAAAGAATAACGGTAATGTATTGCTTATGAGTGTATGCTACAATGCCTTTCATGAAATGCTAGGCCCCTTTTATATAATAGAGGAGTCCTACTTTTAGGGTATTATTCTATTGTTCTATAAAAGGTAAACAGTCATTGATTTGCTGACTTGCTGACTGCTGGCCTCCTTTTTTTGGTATGTTCCGTGATTTCACTCGCAATATCCGATTAGTTGCGGGAATTTCGGACCCTTGTCAGGTAAACTGGCGATATTTTCCTTGAGACCATTATAACCGGACCGATTAAGACCTTGGTAAACTCGAAGGCAAGTCCGGTGGTTTCGGTGGCTAATTCGGCAAGGCAGGAACCGACCTTTGGGGTTTTATCACTATCTCTCGATCCCAAGCTGTTATGTTGGATGCTCGGTCAAATCTCGAGTTTGATTTTACCCGTATATAGATAGTCCTCTCGTTTTTCGAAGAGTAAATGACGAAAAACGATATGAGCTCTCGATTCTTACTTCTACAAATCATGACGTAAGCGACAAAAATCATGATGTAAAGTCCCCTCATTATTTGGAGAGAAAATGATGAGAAACGATATAAGCTCTCGATTCTCACTTCGATAAACAATGACGTAAGTGACAAAAATCATGACATAAGCGACAAGAATAGTTGAAACGTCCCGTTGGTCCAATTTTTAAGGTATTAAATGCTTGTCAGTTGCTAGTCGGTCACTACCAGATGTGAACCGTCGCTTGGAAAACTATAAATGCCTCCTCCTTCGTTCATTCAAACCTTACATTCAAACCTTCTGCTCTCGTGCCTAAGATATTTTAACACTTCCAAGTTCTTTTATTCTGATTTTGTGAGATCTTTCATAAAAGTTCTTCATCCGCTAATCATCCATTATTTCTCATCCAAACCTTCTTTTCTTCATATCTCATCTATCTAAAGAAATGGAGAATATTTCAAAATCCGTTCCTCAAAAAGAAACTCCCTCTGCCTCGAGATTGGCTGTTGAGGAAACCGTTTCTCATACTACTGCTGCTGGGGAACCAGCACCAGAGCCTCCTCTGAAATTGTTCATCCCCGCGGGGTGCCCGACCGGTGCTGATTTCAAGAACGAGAAAACCTCTTCGGTACCGGGTCAGTGTGAACCGGTCTTGAGGTATATCTGCTCGATCACCGAGGACATCCTCTCCGAAGTCAAGAAAGATTGCAACTGGGCTGATAAGCACCTAGTGGTCCCCAAGCCTGAGGAAACTATTACTACCCACATAGAGGGTTTTGTAAGTGTTTACACTTATCCCTTCACGTTGGGCCCCTTTGACCAGGTCATTATTGCCTTCTGTAAGAGGTACGAAGTGACCCTCGGCCAAATTCACCCTTCCTTTTGGAGGATAGTAAATCTCCTTCATTTCTTCGTAAGCGAGATCGAGGGGTATCCGTTCACCATCGACCATCTCATGCGCTTATATAGTCCGTTCTTATCGATATTTTGTGGTGGTGCAGCTGTTTCTTGGATGCCCGATGCAGTTCCTCGACTCAAGAAATAGCTCAAGGGCGTTATGAAACAAAGTCCTTATTCCGAGCATTCGTGGCGCGAGCTCTCGAAGGGCCGATGGGAGGCCCATTCCATGGTGAGAGTTTTCTCAGATGTCATTAGATTTTCCTTTCACGCTATTATGTTTTGACTTGCTTTATTTCTCTTTTGCAGGTTTACCAAAAGATGTTAAGATGAGGCCTTCATCCGGTGATGACGATATCTTCACTGAGCCCCATGCTTCGGGGCAGGATGAAGAGAAGAAAAGAAAAAGGGCTCCAAGTTCTCCGGGTCCTGAGAAGAAGAAGCCAAGGAAAAAATTGGCGCGTAAACCCTAGGGAAGCACCAGTGGTCGAGCACTGTGTCTGGACTCACTCTATCGATTGAGGGATGAGTTCAAGAGGGAAGGAGAAGCCTTCGATTTGGTGGCCAGCATGCCTCCAAACCATCCAAGAGGCCTCCAAACCAGGGGGAGGCGCGGTCGATCTTCATTAAGTCGGGGAGGCCGAGGTGGAGGCAGGAACTGAAGCTTCCCGAGATGCAGGCAAAGCCCCGCAAGAAGCACTTGGCCCGATAGAGATTGCTGAGTCGCCCTCGTTCACAGAGTCGATGTTTAGCGAGGCTCAAGCTGCAAAAGAACACCATTGTTAATTCCCTTCCAGAGGACGCCCGGGTTCTTTCCGCTCCCATAGGGGTGGCCAGTTATCTTCGGTGTCTGGTGACCGAGGATGACCAGGCCAAAATGAATGAGGTGGAGGCACCTTGCTTATTCAACGAAGCGCAACATGCGCTTAACCGGGTAATCTTTGTATTTTCCTTGATGATTTTTAATTTTGTATTTAGGTTATTTCATAGATAACTTGACATTTGTTTTCGTGCTTGTAGGCATCAGTGCTTCATCACGGGACCTTTTTAAGGCACCGAGAAGAGCTGAAACAACTCGAAGCTGAAGTTTGAGAACTCACAGAGAAGAGAGACGCCTATAAACTTCTTAGCCAGCAGTTCGAAGGAAAGGCTAAGAGCCTCCGAGCTGAGCTGGATGTTGCTCGGAAGGAACTTGCTGACCTCACCGAGCAGGTAACAATATTTGAGATTAGTGATGATGAACTAGATTCAGTGACTGATGGTCAAAATTCGCAGGTCCAGTAAACACTCGATCAGATTGACCAGCTCCGAGCTGAATTGGAAATAGTCAAAGCCGAGACTGATGAATGGAGAGGCAGAATGGATTGTCTGGCCTCGGTAAAAGAGGTTGCTCGGGCACAACTAAATTCGACTGAAATTCAGCTTAGAGCGGAAAAGGAGAGGGCCGAGGTTCAGACCAAAAGGGTTGAAGAGCTCCAGTTGCAGTTAGGTTCGACCGCCTCTGATCGAAAAAATCTGGCCAAGGAGCTCGAAACAGCCAAGTCACTGGCCGTAGTGGTTAAGGCCGATGCCGATGAGATGGTGGCCCAATATAAGGCTGATGCCGAGGCGACTCAGGACCTTGTAAAAAATCTCATCGAGCACATGAAGTGGCAATCCCGAAGGGAGGCCCCCGAGGAAGTTCACGCTCGGGTTTTTGACTTATCGACTGAGATCGAGGATGCCAAGGTGCTTGAAACCGAGTCCAAGAAGCTTGCCTATCCCAAGGAGGAATATTTCGAGGACTCAAGCATTTCCGAGGGTGGAGAAGACCCCGGGAATCCCGGTGACGAGGCGGACTCCGGCTAGGATCAGGCTGCTTAAGTGCCTCTATTTGATTTTGTTTTTTTTAGTATTTTGTTCTTTTTGTCAAGGCTTGTTATGCCTTTGTAAAGATCATATATAATACAAGTTTTTTGATAATTCTTGAGTTTTTCCTTTGCCTTTCTTTTTATGTTTTTCAAAGATTAAAATTCCTTAGCATTAAATAGTTGGGTCTTGTTCGGGGTTTTCGGACATTCCTTGCCTTTGATTTTTCTTAAGGCAATGTGGAAATTTGGTATGATCGATTTTGTTTTCCAAAGTACTTATAATTACTTAGACTGTAATTTTGCCGAAGGTACCTTTTGTTACGGGCTTTGGACGTCTCCGAGCTTTTTCGAGTTCAGAAAAATGCCAAATTAGCTTTGTGCCCTCGGGCTTTTAATATTTCGGAATGGCCGTAGCCTTTTAATTCGGGCAATGCCAAATAAGCTTTGTGCCCTCGGGCATTTAATATCCCGAAATGGCTGTAACCTTTAAATTCGGGCAATGCCAAATAGACTTTGTGCCCTTGGGTTTCTAATATCCCGGAATGGCCGTAGCCTTTTAATTTAGACAATGCCTTAGGTGGCATGTCACGACCCGAAATTTCCACCATCGGGACCGTGATAGCACCTAACATTTCACTTGCTAGGCAAGCCAACGTTAGAATAATCTTAACCATTTTAAAACAAATTAAATTAAATGAAAGTCAATTACTGAAATAAAGTGCGGAAGACCATAACTACCGAATCATCAAAATACATCCCCGAATCTAGTGTCACAAGTACACGAGCTACTAGAATAATACAAATAAAGGTCTGAATAAAATTCAGCTGTTTGAAAGATAATACACAGCTAAGATAAGATAGAAGGGGACTTCAAAACTGAGGACGTTGTGCAGTTATATCTCAAGTCTCCTCTCAATAGATGAATCCGAACAAGTCTATGGTACTCCGCTGGGACTAACTCCAAAATCTGCACAAGAAGTGCAGAGTGTAGTATGAGTACAACCGACCTCATGTACCCCGTAAGTATCGAGCCTAACCTCGACGAAGTAGTGAGGAGGGTATAACAAGACACGTACGTAAATAACCTGTACAAGTATATACAAATATGAAGCAACAATAGTACAATAAATAACAATTTATAAATTTGGGAGGGGACATGCAAAGAGGGATGCTATAGTAATTCCAGCAGGAGAAGTATCACGTAGCAACCAATTAATTCATCAAAAATAAAATGAGCAGCTGATAATATGAAATTGCACGACACCACCCTTCGTGCTTTTACTCTCATTCTTCCCAAAAATTGATAAATAAATAATAATAATTGGCATGGAATCACCCTTCACACTTTAACTGTCTTCTGGCACGGCATCACCCTTCGTGCTTTAACTCTCTTTGAAAATGGCACGGCATCACCCTTCGTTCTTTTACACTCTTTCTCACCATGGTAAGGATAATATAAATAATATAAATGGCACAGCATCACCCTTCATGCTTTTACACTTTTTCTTACCATGAAAATAATGATATAAATTCGGAAGAGTATTTAAATGCGGGGATATATACTTATCAATCAATTCAATACCAAAATACTGACTTCACCTTCCAAAATATTCAACAATAATTAAATAAATAATAATTTCATGATTAATGATCAAATAATCAATAATAAACTTAAGCATGAATATCTTAATTAAATATGCAATTATTCACAATAAACAAATTTCACCCGCATGCTTTGACTCAACCACAACGCATAAGTACTCGTCACCTCACATATACGTAGTACCTTCACATTAAATCACGTAGCAAATAGAAAAATAAGTCCTACTCCCTCAAGTCAAGGTTAACCACGATACTTACCTCGATTTGCAACCAACTCAAGATTCCAATACACCTTTGCCTCGCGAATTCGTGTCCTAAAGTTTCAAATTTAGTCACAAACAAATCAATATACTCAACACGAATCGTAGGAATCAATAAGTACTCGTCACCTCACATATACTTTGTACCCTCACATTAAATCACGTAGAAAATAGAAAAATAAGTCCTACTCTCTCAAGTCAAGATTAACCACGACACTTACCTCGATTTGCAGCCAACTCAAGATTACAATATACCTTTGCTTCGCGAATTCGTGTCCTAAAGCTTCAAATTTAGTCACAAACAAATCAATATACTCAACACGAATCGTAGGAATTTATTCCAGATTAAGATCCTAAATTTATTTTAAAACTCAACAGTGGGACCTACGTCTCGAATCCTAGAAAAACTCACGAAATCCGAACACCCGTTCCGATACGAGTTTAACCATATAAAAATTATCGGAATTCCGACATCGGATTGACTTTCAAATCTCCATTTTATATTTTTGGAAGATTTTATAAAAATCTGATTTTGCTTACATAAATTCATGGTTTCATGATGTAAATGAGTATGGAATCATGAAATATAATCAATATATAATAAGGAACACTTACCCCAATATTTTTCCGTGAAAATGGCCAAAATTTCGCCTTACCTGAGCTCAAAATCGTGAATAATGAAAACTGGGACGAAATCCCATTTTCAGAACTTAAGTTCTGCTGTCCAGGGTTTTCTTCTTCGCGAACGTGACAGGTCCCTCGCGTTCATGAAGCACATTTTTGTGCTGCCCCAGATTTCTTCTTCGCGAACATGAGAGCAGTCTCGCGAATGCGATACATTGCCAAGCTTGGCCTTCGCGAACACGGTCTTCCTTTCGCGAATGCGAAGCCTTATCGCCTGGTGCCCAGCCAGGCCTCACCCTTCTACGCGAACGCGAACACTCCCACGCGTTCGTGATGAACACTGCCCATTACCCTTCGCGAACGCGATTCCCGCTTCGCGAACGCGAAGAGTAAATTTTTCTTGCCTCCAGTTCCTATTCGCGAACGCGAAGAAGTAAATCATATAGTCCTTCAGAAAAATTCCAGCAAAGTTAGAAGTCCAAAATGCAACCCGTTAACCATCCGAAACTCACCCGAGGCCCCCCGGACCTCAACCAAATATACCAACAAGTCTTATAACATCATACAAACTTAGTCGAAACCTCAAATCGCATCAACTTATGCTAAAACCATGAATCATACCCCAATTCAAGCTTAAGGAACTTAAGAATTTTCAACTTCTACATTTGATGCCGGAACCTATCAAATCAAGTCCGATTGACCTCAAATTTTGCACATAAGTCATAAATGACATAACAGACCTATGAACATTTTCAGAACTGGATTCCGATCCTGATATCAATAAAAGTCAATTTGTGGTCAAACTTTGAAATCTTTAAGGCTTTAGATTTCTAGTTTCCATTAAATGGCAATAATTTGAGCTAGGGACCTCCAAATTCAATTCTGGGCATACGCCCAAGTTTCAAATCACGATACAGACCTACCAGAACTGTCAAAACACTAATCCGAGTCCGTTTACTCAAAATGTTGACCAAAGTCAACTCATTTGAGTTTTAAAGCTATATTTCACATTTTAATCTATTTTTCACATAAACACTTTTCGGATAATTATACAGACTGCGCATGCAAGTTGAGGAATGATAAATAGTTCTTTTTAAGATCTTAGAACACATAAATGAATGTTTAAATTATAGATGACATTTTGGGTCATAAGATTCTCCGCCTCTAAAATAAACGTTCGTCCTCGAACGGAATTAGAAAGGGACCTGAGCTGGTGAAAAGATGTTGATATTTTCTCCGCATGTCCGACTCATACTCCTAGGTAGCTTCCTCAATCGGCTGACCTCTCCATTGCACCCGAACTGAAGGATAACTCGTAGTCCTCAACTGTCAGACCTGCCGGGCTAGAATAGCTATCGGCTCCTCTTCATAAGTCAAATCTTTGTCCAATTGGACTGAGTTGAAATCTAATACATGGGACGGATCACCATGATATTTCCGAAACATAGACACATGGAACACTGGATGAACCACTGATAAACTAGGTGGTAATGCAAGCATGTAGGCTACTTCGTCCACCCTTTCAAGAATTTCGAAGGGTCCTATATACCTAGGGCTCAACTTTCCCTTCTTCCCAAACCCCATTACACCTCTCATAGGTGAAACTCAGAGTAATACTCTTTCTCCAACCATGAATGCAATATCATGAACCTTACGATTGGCATAACTCTTTTGCCTAGACTGAGTTGTGCGAAGTCGATCCTGAATAATTTTGACCTTATCCAAGGCATCCTGTAAATTTCACGAATGTAATAGACACTGGCACATCGTGAAGGCGGACAATCTCACGAATGTAAATTTTAGCTAACCGCTCTGATGAATAAGTAACTGCCACTGGAATGAAATGTGCTGACTTGGTCAACCTGTCCACAATGACCCAAACTACGTCAAATTTTCTCTAAGTCCGTGGGAGCCCAACAACAAAATCCATAGTGATACGCTCCCACTTCCACTCAGAAATTTCTAAGTTCTGAAGAAAACCACCAGGGTTCTGAAGCTCGTACTTAACTTGCTGACAATTCAGACACATAGCTACATATGCAACTATATCCTTCTTCATTCTCCTCCACCAATAATGTTGCTGCAAAATCTTGATATATTTTGGCAGCACTTAGATGAATAGAATACCTGGAACTGTGGGCCTCTTCTAGAATTAATTCACGAAGCCCATCCACATTAGGCACACAAATATGACCCTACATTCGCAGAACTCCATCTTCCCCTACAACAACCTGCTTGGCATCACCGTGCTGCACCGTGTCCTTGAGGACAAGTAAATAAGGATCATCATATTTTCGCTCTCTGATGCGCTCATATAAAGAAGACCAGACGACTGTGCAAGCTAGAACCCGACTGGGTTCTGAACAATCTAACCTCACGAACTGATTGGCCAAAGTCTAAAGTTAGGCAGCTAATGGCCTCTCACCAACAAGAATATACGCAAGGCTGCCCATACTCACAACCTTTCTACTCAAAGCATCGGCCACCACATTGGCCTTTCCGGGGTGATACAATATGGTGAAATCATAGTCTTTCAACAATTCCATCCATCTTCTCTGCCTCAAATTGAGATCTTTTTGTTTGAACAGATATTGTAGGCTACGATGATCAGTAAATACCTCACACGAGACACCGTAAAGGTAATGCTTCCAAATCTTCAGCGCATGAACAATGGCTACCAATTCTAAGTCATGAATAGGGTAATTTTTCTCATGAACTTTCAACTGCCACGATGCATATGCAATGACTCTGCCATCTTGCATTAATACTGCACCAAGCCCAATGCGAGATGCATCATAATACACCGTATCAGATCCTGAACCTTTGGGTAATACCAACACTGGCGACATAGTCAAAGAAATCTTGAGCTTCTAAAAGCTCAACTCACACTCATCTGACCATCTGAATGAGGCACTTTTTTGGGTCAATTTGGTCAATGGAGATGCTATAGATGAAGACTCCTCTACAAACCGGCGATAATAACCTACCAAACCCAGGAAACTCCGTATCTCTGTAGTTGAAATAGGTCAAGGCCAATTCTGAACTGCCTCAATCTTCTTATGATCCACTTTTATGCCTTCTGCCGATGCAACATGCCCCAAAAAGGCAACTAAGTCTAACCAAAATTCGCATTTTGAAAATTTGGCATATAACTGATTATTCTTCAAAGTCTGAAGAACAGTCCAAAGATGTTGTTCATACTCCTCTCGATTGTTGGAGAAAATCAAGATATCATCAATGAATACAACCAGATAATAATCCAAATATGGCTTGAATACCCACTTCATTAAATCCATAAATATTGTTGGGCAATTGTCATCCCAAATGACATCACTAGGAATTCGTAATGCCAATACCGAGTCCGAAAAGTTATTTTAGGGACATCAAATGCCCTAATCTTTAACTGATGTGTAATGACCCGACTTGTCATTTTAAGAATTTTTGCCCCGTTCAGTGACTTAAGGTTTCGAGCAGCCTCGCAATATGTATTATGACCCGCGTGTGTGGTCGAGTTTGAATTACGGATGATTCAGAGTGATTTGGACACTTAGTTCCTAAAAAGGAAGCTTAAGTCTTAGGATTTTGACCGTAGTCAGAACTCTATGAAGACGACTCTGAAATGGAGTTCCGTTAGCTCCGTATGATGATTTTGGACTTAGGAGCGTGTCCGGAAAATTATTTGGAGGTCCGTAGTGGAATTAAGCTTGAAATGGCAAAACTCAAAATTTTGAAAAGTTTGACCGGGGGGTTGACATTTTGATATCGGGGTCGGAATGCGATTCCGAGAGTTGGAACAGCTCCGTTATGTTATTTGGGATTTGCCTGCAAAATTTGACGTCATTCCGGGATGGTTTGATAGGTTTCGACACGAGTTTTGAAAGTTGGAATATTTAAAGTTCATAAGTTCGATTTGTGGTGCGATTTGTATTTTCGGCGTAATTTGATGATATTTGAAACCTCAAGAGAGTCTGTGATATGTTATGGGACAGGATAGCATGATTGGACGGGGTCCCGAGGGGCTCGGGTGTGTTTCAGACCAAATTGGATCTGTTTGGACTGTTGTTGTTGAAGTCTGGCTTCCTTCTTCGCGAACACGAAGGAGTCCCGCGTTCGCGAAGAGGAGTTTGAGGGGCTGATGATTTTTCCTTCGCGAACGCAAACACGAAGAAGAAGCAGGGCAAGCCTTCGCGAACGCAGCCCAGACAACGCGAACGCGAAGAAGAAAAGGAATATAGGGGCTTGAGGGCGAACGCGGAGGAGTTGGTTAGCTGGTCATCGCGAACGCGACGAGGACTTCGCGAACGCGATGAGGACTTCGCAAACGCGAAGAGGAAATGATGGGGCATAAGCAGTTGGCCTTCGCGAATGCGACGCTTGTCAGTTGAACGCGATGAGGACTTCACGAACGCGAAGAGGAAGTGATGGGGCAGAAGCAGTTGGCCTTCGCAAATGCGATGCTTGTCACGCGAACGCGAAGAAGGATTTGGAGGCAGCTGGATTTTGGTCTTCGCGAATGCGAAGAAGGTGTATCTGGGCAGAATTAAAAGTCCCAAAATTGGGGGTTTGAGTTCATAACTCAAAATCAAATTGGGAGCTCGGTAAAAGGCGATTTTTGGAGAGTTTCTTGCGTGGGTGTTTGGGGTAAGTGATTCTTATCCAGTTTTGATTAATTTGCAAGATTATGTCTTTGAATCCATCATTTAATTCGGATTTAATGGAAGAAAAATCAAGATTGTTGTAAAATCTTCCAAAAACGAAAATTTACGATTTGGAGGTCGATTTGTTATTGGAATTCGATAAAATTGGTATGGTTGAACTCGTATCGGAATGGGTGTTCGGATTTCATGAACATTATGTTGGGTTCCGAGGGGCAAGTCCCGCATTGACTTTTGTTGACTTTTTGGAATAAATTTTTAAGTCGACGTATTAAAATCCGGAATTGATTCCGATGAATTTTAATGAAGTTACACAATTAATTTGGATAGATTTGAATGGCGCGGAGGTCAATTCAAGCAAGAAGGCTATTTTGGAATATCGGCCTAACTTCAAAAGGTAAGTGTCTTGCTGAACCTCGAGTGGGGGAAATTTCCCTTAGGCATTGAGTCTTATGTGCAACTTGGGTAATTGAAAACCATGTACGCGAGGTGACGAGTACGTACTTTGTTTATATGTGCAAATTTTATTGAGTTAAAGTCTTGAGCATATTGTGTAGTAAATTGGATAATTGTTGGCATATATTTTATCATCTACTTGTCGTGCCTAAACCCTTGTTGTTGTCTCTGTTGTTATATGACAATGTGATGTGATTGTTATTTGATTATTTATGAAATTTCGTGAATTTTATGGCCTGATAATTATTGGAATTTAATTTTATTTTGGATTTTTCCCTCTGCAAATAATTAATTAAATGATCTTAAGAAGAGGTGTTTATATAATTATTAAAAATTTGATATTTTATGAAGACTTTGCTTTATGTTGAGTAATTTCTATCTCTATTGATTGTTTTTGGGTGTTGTACACATTGTGTAGAGCATTTGGCTATTTGCTGTGAAATTAATTGACTTGGTTGTAGCTTTGAAATTTGGTTGTGGCCATTGGGCAAATTGTGATATAAATTAATTTTTGTTATGTTGTGATAATTTCTCGTGTAAATTATTGTGTTGTGTGAGTTGTTATTTTGGGGAGATAAGGGTGGCATTTCACCGTTGATATTATGTGGTTATAAGGGTGACATTTCACTGTTGTGTTTGTTGGCTATTGATATTGTCTGGGCGGAGCGATAAGGGTGGCTATAGGAGCGATAAGGGTGGCAATAGGAGCGATAAGGGTGGCTATTGATATTGTCTGGGCGGAGCGATAAGGGTGGCTATTGATATTGTCTGGGCGGAGCGATAAGGGTGGCTATAGGAGCGATAAGGGTGGAAATAGGAGCGATAAGGGTGGTTATTGTCAAGGACGATATGTGATGATGTGGGGTTGTGGTGTTGAAATTTTTTATGTGATGTGATTTTCTTGTGTTTATTTTTATACCTTGTGCAACTTGTCTTGTTGTTAGTAAATTGATAATAATCTGATTTTGTTGAAATTGGGAGCCATTGGCTATTGCAAGGCAGTTTATAAAATAAAATATGGGCACGAGGTGCCGTGATTTGTGATATGAAATGGGAATATTGACACGTGAATTATCCGTGCAGTTGTGATGTGAAATGAGGGCAGGTGCCGGGCAAATATGATGATTTAATTATGGGCACGAGGTGCTGTGGAAATATGAAAATAGGCTGAGACCCGTATTTACGAAAAATATGAAAATGGGCTAAGACCCGTATTTTGATGATTTTGAAATGAGGTGTCACATGGTGACTTTTTAATTGAAAGAATTATATTCAAAATATTTATTTGGAAGGATTTTTACTTAGAAAGTATTATATAAAAGAATTGTATTTTGAAAGATATTTATTTGAGGAAATTGTATTTGGAAAGATTTATTGAAAGAATTATATTTGAAAAATAATTATTTGAGAAAATTATATTTGAAAGAGAGTTATCTGGAAGAACTATGTGAAATACATTTATTTGAAGGGCTTGATTTAATTGGGTGTAATTGTGTTTATTAATTGTTGAGTGATATTAATGGTATTCTTGTTGTCTGTTGTGCATATCACTGGTTGTTTTATCCTGCCCTTATTATTATTTGTTTCCTATTATTTTGTATATTATATTGCACATGTTATTAGACTAGTGAGTGTCTTGACTGTACCTCGTCTCTACTCCATTGAGGTTAGTCTTGATATTTACTGGGCACCGCTGTGGTGTGCTCACTCTACACTTCTGCACATTTTTGTGCAGAGCCAGGTATTGACGATAACGGACATGAGCAGAGTTAAAGTGGGATTTTAAGGATTCATGGTAGAGCTGCTTGATCGTCGTAGTCTGTTGGAGTTTTTTCATTTCATTGTACTATTAATTTGTAATCAAACAGTATTCTATATTCGGTCCTCGTGATTATTCCATGTATTCAGTAGAGTTCGTGACTCAGTTCTACCAGTCTTGGGAGGTTGTGTATTGTAATTATTTCCGTTGTTAAATTTTAATAAAAAAAAAGTGGCTTCAAAATATAATAGAAATCGGCTTACCTAGTCTTAGAGACTATGTGCCATCACGACGCCTGTGGTGGAAATTTGGGTCATGACAAGTTGGTATCATAGCTCTAGGTTCATAGGTTTTACGAGTCTAGTAGAGTATTGCAGATCAGTATGGAGACGTCTGTACTTATCTTCGAGAGGCTACATAACTGTTAGGAAATTTCCATTTCTTTGATTCATGTCGTGCGAAATTTGTTGAATTTGGAATTTGAACCTTTGTATGTCCATTATCTCACAGATGGTGAGGACACGCGCTACTGGGTTAGCTGAGAAGGCATCCGCACATACTACTAGGGCTGCAAGAGGCCGGGGACGAGATAGAGGCCGAGGTAGAGGTCGATGGAGGGAACGTGCTGCGACTAGAGCACCTGTCAGAACAACAGTTGGGGAGCCACTAGTAGCTCCAGTTGGGGGACAGGTACCAGAAGCACCTGTTGTTACCCAGGACTTCAGGAGACTTTAGCACAGTTCCTGAGTATGTTTGGTACATTAACTCAGGCGGGATTGATCTCTGTTGCACCAAATATTCCACATATTGGGGGAGTAGCACAGACTCCTATCACAACTCTAGAGCAGCAGGTTCACGTTGGTCAGGTTCCGGGTGTAGTACTGGTACAACCTGTTATTCCGATTCGGCCTGAGGTCAGGCCCGAGGCATCAGAAGAAGAACAAAAGAGACTTGAAAGGTTTATGAAATATGATCCACCAACTTTCAGTGGCACAACTGCAGAAGATGCCCAAGGATTTCTGGAAAATTGTCACCGTATTCTCCGCATCACGGGTATTGTGGAAGTGAGCGGAGTTTCCTTTTCTACATTTCAACTGTTAGGCGCAACGTACCAGTGGTGGCAAATCTATGAAGAAGATAGACCAACCGATGCCACACCACCAACTTGGGCTCAATTTTTGGAAATGTTCTTGAAAGAGTTTGTTCCCCAGACTCTCAGAGATGCGTGGCACGCAGAGTTTGAACGGTTGCATCAGGGCACTATGACAGTGTCAGAATATGCTATCAGGTTAGTGAGTTAGCCCGTCATGCACCTATCTTGGTTCCTACAATCAGAGAATGGGTCTGCAGATTCATTGAGGGGATCGATTATGATATCAAAATATGCATGGCTAGAGAATTGAAAACTGATGCTTCATTTCAGCAAGTAGTGGAGATTGCAAGGAAGATTGAGGGTATTTTAGGCGAGGAAAGGGGGTCTAAGGAGGCCAAAAGGTCTCGAAAATTTGGAGGGTTCAGTGGATTTTACTCTTCAGCTAGAACCCATTATAGCGGAGGCTCGAGCAGTCGGTCAGCTCAGTCCGCACATCAGAATACTCGGAGTGCTCCAGTTTACAAAGCACCACCGATACGAGATTCTCACAGTGGTTATTCCAGTTATCTGGCACAGACTCAGTACGAGTAGCCGCGACCTCAGAGGGGTTCCTATGAGTGTGGTGATACTAAGCATATCATGAGAGATTGTCCCAGACTTTGGAGGGGTGGATTTCATCAGAATACTCCAGGTACAAGCTTTATTCTAGTTGATACTCCACATGCACAGTCAGCTAGAGGTGTAGAACAGACGGGTAGTAGGCGCCTAAGAGGTGGAGGCCCGACCCGTTGATTTAATCACTATGATTTGGCTAAGGCC
The DNA here is from genome assembly GCF_000715075.1 of Nicotiana tabacum. Taxonomy (NCBI): domain Eukaryota; kingdom Viridiplantae; phylum Streptophyta; class Magnoliopsida; order Solanales; family Solanaceae; genus Nicotiana; species Nicotiana tabacum. Next base: position 85,290,834 of record NC_134094.1, on the reverse strand, counting down.
AACACACCATATGGTGTCGTCACAGGTACGATCTTGATTTTTATTATAAAAGGATATTTTCCTTAATTTGATTCGGTTCTGAATATTGAGGTGAATCCTCCTATTATGCTCCACTTATGGGTGAGCTTCGTAGATTTGTGACCCACTTATATGTGTATCCCTGTTGGGAGATTTAAAGATGTGAGCCTATGTCTGTCACTTTATTTTTGTGCATCATTGAGGGCTATAAGTCCAAAAACAAAACAAAAATTTATTATTCAATACAGTGGGTTTAATGTGTTTCGGAATAATTGATTCCAATTTTTATGAATTATACGCCCTACCGGTATGAGGGTTCATTATATGTTGTGAAAATTGTTTATGAAATATATTGAAAAGAAGAAAGAAAGGAAAGCTGAAATTTCAGTGGGCACAATGTGCAAAATACTGGTGATTCGGATTTGAGGACGAGATCCTCGCATTTTTATATGATGTGAAATATTTAAATCGGGATGCAAGCCGCGATGGGAGTTATATAAGGACGAGGTCCTTGTGGTGAAATATTTTTGAGTTTAAAATTCTCCCTTGTGAAATTTAATTTGTGTAATAATATTAATAGGAAGTCATGCGTGTTAGGCTTATTTGATAATGCTTGTATATTTTCTATTCATATTCATCCATTTTGTGCTGTAAATATTGAGTTTTAGCCTATGAGGTGAGTGCCCAGGTGGCGTTAAATGTGACTCATTAATTTGAGTAAGTAATCATGAGGTCTTCATGCCTTACGTTCTGTTGTTAGTATTGTGAAAATTCTAAACGAGGTGATGGTTAATATGAGATTAATTGATGATATTGGAATTAATTATGAACAACTTTTAAGACCAGGGATGTGGTGATGAGCATACATATGATGTGCTCCATGTCCTGATATCATTATGATCAGGCAATGCCGAGATTAATGTTATTGATATATACCCTGTGGTGTTTTGTTGGGTTATGGATATGTTGTTAGGAGTTGTTTGTGTGTTACTCTGGCAGGTGGATAGGCCCAATTACAGGGGATACTCTGCCAAAATTTTTGGAAAATTTGGGAGTTAGTATAATTTGGGGGATTGAGATTTGTAAAGGAAGAGATAAATTATGTTATGTGTTTAAGGGCGAATGACCCTAAGCGGGGAATAATGTAGCACCGTAGAGAAAGTTTTGAATTACTTCAACACTATTGAGGAAATTTATATGTGCATAGGCACGAGTTGCTATAGCCAGTTGAGACTAATACTGTGCGTTGTTGTGAGAATTCAAGCATTTTTGGAAATAATTGGAGAGTTAGGGATTTTACTTTAAAGCTTATAAGAATGGAGAAAAGAAATAGTCTCAATTGAGATGGTGTTGTCGGACCCGTATTAAATTGCGGGATGTAAAATCACTCACAAGTATGTGTGCAAGAATATACTCAGTAATTTAAAGTCCTCAGAAAGGTTCTTAGCACGTTCGAGGATGAACGTCTGTTTAAGAGGTGGAGAATGTAATGACCCGACTTGTTATTTTAAGAATTTACGCCCCGTTCAGTGACTTAACATTTCGAGCAGCCTCACAATATGTATTATGACCCTCGTGTGTGGTCGAGTTTGAATTACGGATGATTCAGAGTGATTTGGGACACTTAGTTCCTAAAAAAAGAGCTTAAGTCTTAGGATTTTGACTGTAGTCAGAACTGTATAAAGGCGACTCCGGAATGGAGTTCTGTCGGTTCCGTTAGCTCCATATGATGATTTTGGACTTAGGAGCGTGTCTGGAAAATTATTTGGAGGTCAGTAGTGGAATTAAGCTTGAAATGGCGAAACTCAAAATTTTGGAAAGTTTGACCGGAGGGTTGACTTTTTGATATCGGAGTCAAAATGCGATTCCGAGAGTTGGAATAGCTCCGTTATGTTATTTGGGACTTGCCTGCAAAATTTAACGTTATTCCGGGTTGGTTTGATAGGTTTCGGCACGAGGTTTAGAAGTTAGAAGTTTTTGAAGTTCATAAGTTCGATTTGTGGTGCGATTTGTATTTTCGGCAAAATTGGATGTAATTTGAAACCTTGAGCGAGTACGTGATATGTTATGGGACTGGTTAGCATGATTGGACGGGGTCCCGGGGGGCTCGGGTATGTTTCAGAGTGGTTTCAGACCAAATTGGAGCTGTTTGGACTGTTGTTGCTGAAGTCTGATTTCCTTCTTCGCGAACGCGAAGGGAGTCCCGCGTTTGCGAAGAGGAGTTTGAGGGGCTAATGATTTGTCCTTCGCGAACGCAAAGGTATGAACGCGAACATGAAGAAGAAGCAGGGCAAGCCTTCGCTAACGCGGCCCAGGCAACGCAAACGCGAAGAAGAAAAGGAAGATAGGGTCCTGGGGGCGAACGCGAAGGAGTTGGTCAGCTGGTCATCGCGAACGCAATGAGGACTTCGCGAACGCGAAGAGGAAATGATGGGGCAGAAGCAGTTGGCCTTCGCAAACGCAACGCTTGTCATGTGAACGCGAAGCAGGATTTGGAGGCAGCTGGATTTTGGCCTTCGCGAATGCGAAGGAATGGTCGCGAACGCGAAGAAGGTGTATATGGACAGAATTAAAAGTCCCAAAAAATGAGGGTTTGATTTCATAACTCAAAATCAAATTGGGAGCTCGGTAGAATGGGATTTTTGGAGATATTCTTGCGTGGGTGTTTGGGGTAAGTGATTCTTATCCAGTTTTGATTAATTTCCAAGATTATGTCTTTGAATCCATCATTTAATTCGGATTTAATGGAAGCAAAATCAAAATTTTTGTAAAATCTTCCAAAAACGAAAATTTAAGATTTGGAGGTTGATTTGTTATTGGAATTCGATAAAATTGGTATGGTTGAACTCGTATCGGAATGGGTGTTCGGATTTCATGAACATTATGTCGGGTTCCGAGGGGCGAGTCTCGCGTTGACTTTTGTTGACTTTTTGGAATAAATTTTTAAGTCGACGTATTATTATCCGGAATTGATTCCGATGAATTTTAATGAAGTTATACAATTAATTTGGATAGATTTGAACGGCCCGGAGGTCAATTCAAGCAAGAAGGCTATTTTAAAATATCGGCCTAACTTCAAAAGGTAAGTGTCTTGCTTAACCTCGAGTGGGGAAAATTCCCCTTAGGCATTGAGTCTTATGTGCAACTTGGGTAATTGAAAACCATGTGCGCGAGGTGACGAGTAAGTACTTGGTTTATATGTGCAAAAGTTATTTAGTTAAAGTCTTGAGCATATTGTGTAGTAAATTGGATAATTGTTGGCATATATTTTATCATCTACTTGTCGTGCCTAAACCTTTGTTGTTGACTCTGTTGTTATATGACAATGTGATGTGATTGTTATTTGATTATTTATGAAATTTCGTGAATTTGCTTGCTTGATAATTATTGGAATTTAATTTTATTTTGTATTTTCTCCTATGCAAATAATTAATTAAATGAGCTTAAGAAGAGGTGTTTATATAATTATTGAAAATTTGATCTTTTATGAAGACTTTGCTTTATGTTGAGTACTTTCTATCTCTATTGATTATTTTTTGGTGTTGTACACATTGTGTGGAGCATTTGGCTATTTGCTGTGAAATTAATTGACTTGGTTGTAGCTTTGAAATTTGGTTGTGGCCATTGGAAAAATTGTGATATGAATTGATTTTTGTTATGTTGTTGTGATAATTTCCCATGTAAATTGTTGTGTTGTGTGAGTTGTTATTTTTGGGAGATAAGGGTGGCATTTCACCATTGATTTTATGTGGTTATAAGGGTGATATTTCACTGTTGTGTTTCTTGGCTATTGATACTGTCTGGGGGAAGCGATAGGGGTGGCCATAGGAGCGATAAGGGTGGTAATATGAGCGATATTGATATTGTCTGGGCGGAGAGATAAGAGTGTCTATAGGACCGATAAGGGTGGCAATATGAGCGATAAGAGTAGCTATTGTCACAGACGATATGTGATGATGTGGGGTTGTGGTGTTGAAACTATTCATGTGATGTTGTGATTTTCTTGTGTTTATTTTTATACCTTGTGCAACTTGTCTTGTCTTATTGTTAGTAAATTGATAATAATCCGATTTTGTTGAAATTGGGTGCCTGTGGCTATTTCCGGACGGTTTATAAAATGAAATGTGGGCACGAGGTGCCGTGAATTGTGATATGAAATGGGGATATTGGCACGTGAATTGTCCGTGTAGTTATGATATAAAATGTGGGCACGAGGTGCTGTGATGGAATGATAATGATATTTGGCACGTGAATTGTCCGTGCAGTTATGATATGAAATGAAATGAAGGCAGGTGCCGAGAAAATATTATGATTTAATTATGGGCACGGGGTGCCGTTGAAATATGAAAATGGGCTGAGACCCGTATTTACGAAAAATATGAAAATGGGCTGAGACCCGTATTTTGATGATTTTGAAATGAGGTGTCACATGGTAACTTTTTAATTGAAAAAATTATATTCAAAATATTTATTTGGAAGGATTTTTACTTCGAAAGTATTATATAAAAGAATTGTATCTTGAAAGATATTTATTTGAGGAAATTGTATTTGGAAAGATTTATTGAAAGAATTATAGTTGAAAAATAATTATTTGAGAAAATTATATTTGAAAGAGAGTTATATGGAAGAACTAAGTGAAATACATTTATTTGAAAGGCTTGATTTAATTAGGTGTAATTATGTTAATTAATTATTGAGTGATATTAATGGTATTCTTGTTGTCTGTTGTGTATATCACTGGTTGTTTTATCCTGCCCTTATTAATATTTGTTTCCTATTATTTTGTATATTATATTGCACAAGTTATTAGACTAGTGAGTGTCTTGACTGTACCTCATCTCTACTCCATTGAGGTTAGTCTTGATATTTACTGGGCACCGCTGTGGTGTGCTCACTCTACACTTCTGCACATATTTGTGTAGAGTTAGGTATTGACGATAACAGACCTGAGCAGAGTTAAAGCGGGATTGTAAGGATTCAAAGTAGAGCTGCTTGGTCATCGTTGTCCCTTGGAGTCATTTCATTTCATTGTACTGTTAATTTGTAATCAAACAGTATTGTATATTCGGTCCTCGTGATCATTCCATGTATTCAATGGAGTTCATGACTCAGTACTACCAGTCTTGGGAGGTTGTGTATTGTAATTATTTCCGCTGTTAAATTTTAATTAAAAAAAATAGCTTCAAAATGTAATAGAAATCAACTTACCTAGTCTTCGAGACTAGGTGCCATCACGACGCCTGTGGTGAGATTTTGGGTCGTGACATGATGGTAACCAGACATCAAATTAATATTTGAAAACACATTGGCACCCTGAAGCTAATTGAATAAGTCATCAATTCTTGGCAACAAATACTTGTTCTTGATAGTAATCTTGTTCAACTGCCGATAATCTATACACATCCGCATCGAACCATCTTTGTTCTTTACAAATAACACTGGTGCACCCCAAGGTGAGATGCTAGGTCTAATGAATCCCTGATCAAGCAAGTCTTGTAATTGCTCCTTTAATTCCTTTAGCTTCGACGGGGACATACAGCATGGTGGAATAGAAATGAGCTGGGTGCTGCCCGGAGCCAAATCAATACAGAAGTCAATATCTGTGTCGGGTGGTATCCCCGACAGATTTGCAGGAAATACATCTGGAAATTCACGAACAACTGGGAATGAATCCATAGAAGGAAAATCCGCACTAGAATCGCGAATATGAGCCAAATAAGCTAGACAAACCTTCTCGACCATACGTCGAGCCCTAACATAAGAGATAACTCTGCTAGTAGAATGGCCAGGAATTCCTTTCCACTCTAAGTGAGGCAACCCCGGCATAGCTAAGGTCACCATTTTGGTGTGACAATCCAATATAGCATGATAAGGTGAAACCTAATCCATACCCAAAATGACATCAAAATCTACCATATCAAGATGTAGAATATCCACGCTAGTCTCAAGACTCCCAATAGTAAATACACACAAATGATATACATGATTTACCATAACAGAATCTCACATCGGTGTGGACACACACACGGAAGCACTCAGAGAATCATGAGGCACAACCAAATATGAATCAAAGTAGGAGGACACATAGGAATATGTAGACCCTAGATCAAATAGAACTGAAGCATCTCTATGGAAAACTGGAACAATACCTGTGATCAAGACATTGGATGACTCGGCCTCAGGCCTAGCTGGAAAAGCATAAAATTGGGGCTGGGCCCCACCACTCTGAACTACGTCTCTGGGACGGCCTCTAACTAGTTGGCCTCCACCTCTAATGGCCTGACTTCCACATCTAGTTGTATGACCCCTACCTCTAGATGGCTGAGCAGGCGGTGAAGCAACTAGTGACGGGACCATGGCATGAGAACCCTGCTACTGTGAGTTGCCCAGTGCCCGAGAGAAAAATCTAGCAATGTGCCTTGGATCACAACACGTATAACAAGACCTCAGCTGCTATGACTGATGACCCTGTCGACCTGAGTAACTACCCTGAAAACTCTGGATCAGAGGTGAACTAATAGGAACTGGTGGTGCACTGTAAGCTAGCTGGTCGGAATGAGGCATATGAGGGCCGGTACCACCTAAAGCACTGTGGGATGCTTGGAGCGCTAAATGAAAAGGCCTGGGAGGATGGCCTCTACCAAAAGTTACCCCTGCCTCCAGACGAGGCATCACTAAACTCACCGAACTGACGAGGCCTCTTATCAGGAGTCCAGAACCAAAATGTGGTCTTTTTTGACTCAAATGACCGAAATGCGTAGAAAAACAATTTAGTGACCAAAATACATATAGTGCCATTTTAAATGGCGCTATATATATTTTGGTCACTAAGTTTGTTTTCCACTCATTTCGGTCGTTTGAGTAAAAAAAAGACTACTTATCAGACCCCTGCCCTCTCTCTTGTACAATAACCATCTCGATCCTCCTAGCAACATTAGCAGCCGCCTGAAAGGAAATCTCACTTCCGCTCTCCTTGGCCATATGAAGCCTGATAGGGTGAGTGAGTCCATCAATAAACCTCCTCACTCTCTCTCCCTCAGTAGGAAGTAAAAGGAGAGCATGACGGGCTAGATCCACAAAACGGGTCTCGTATTGAGTAGCAGTCATACTGCCCTACTGGAGACACTCAAATTGCATGCGGTAATCCTCTCTCAATGTGATAGGGAGGAACTTCTCTAGAAATAGTCGGGAGAACTGCTCCCAAGTCAGGGCAGGCGACCTAGTTGGTCTGGTCAACATATAATCTCTCCACCACTTCTTCGCGGAACCCGTCATTTGAAATACCGCAAAATCGACCCCATTGGTCTCAACTATACCCATGTTTCGCAATACCTCATGGCAGCGGTCAAGATAATCATATGGGTCTTCAGAAGGTATACCACTGAAGTGAACTGGAAAGAGCTTAGTAAACTTGTCTAACCTCAATAAAGCCTCAGAATACATTGCGGGCCTATCACCGGCCTGTGCCGCAACAACTGACTGAACTACCCCAACTGGTGGGGATTCTAGAGCCTGATACTGGGGAGCCATCTTCTCCGGAGTGGTAGTAGTGGGAGTCTGTTCTCCTCTCCCAGCCTGTGAGATGGTTGATGCCACTAGAAATGTACCATTCTGGACCACACCCTCCATAAGACTCACCAAACGGACTAGAGCGTCCTAAAGCACTGGAGTAGCTATGAATTCTTCTGGGGATCTGAACTGGTCCAACGGGTACAGTCTGAACTGGAACCTCCGCTTCCAAATCCACCTGAGGTTCTACAACATGTGTTGCTTCTCGGGTTCTAGCTTGAGCTCTGCCTCTGCCTCGTCCTCTGGCACGACCATGACCTCGGCCTCTACCCTTGGTCATAGTTTCCATAGGGGGCTCGGGTCCCTGTCCGTCGGTAGATGTGTTACGTTTTTTCACCATCTGTGAGAGAATAAGAATAGAATGGTTCAATCATCGATGGTAGAATAAAATCACACGACTGAATAAAAAAGAAATGATATTGTTCATAAACTTCATAGCCTCTGGAAGATAAGTACAGACGTCTCCGTATCGATCCTTCAGACTCTACTAAGCTTGCTCGTGACTCGTGAGACCTAAGTAACCTAGTGCTCTGATGCCAACTTGTCACGACCCAAAATTTCTACCTTCGGGGACCGTGATGGCGCCTAACATTTCACTTGCTTGGCAAGCCAACATTAGAATAATCTTAACTATTTTTAAACAAATTAAATTTAACGGAAGTCAATTACTGGAATAAAGTGCAAAAGACCATAACTACCGAATCATCAAAATACATCCCCGAATCTGGTATCACAAGTGCACGAGCTACTAGAATAATACAAATAAAGGTTTGAATAAAATTCAAGCTGTTTGAAAGATAATACACATTTAAGATAAGATAGAAGGGGACTTCAGAACTGCGAACGCTGTAAAATTATACCTCAAGTATCCTCTGGATAGCTGAATCCGAGCAAGTATATGGTACTCCGCTGGGACCAACTCCAAACTCTACACAAGAAGTGCAGAGTGTAGTATGAGTACAATCGACCCCATGTACTCCGTAAGTATAACGACTCGGCCGGTCGTTTTGAGAGTTATAGACCCGATCCCCAATTTACTGCTTTCCCCGTATCTGTTTCAGCTTATGTGACTTGCCGAGAGGGTTTGTTTTGGTTTTAGGGGTATTTTGGGACACTTAGTCCCTAAACTGAAGTTTAAAACTTAGGATTTTTGTCCGTAGTTAGAACTGTGTGAAGACGACTCTGGAACGGAGTTTCATCAATTCTTTTAGCTCCGTTGGGTTATTTTGGACTTAGGGGCGTGTCCAGATTGTGTTTTGGAGGTCTGTAGATCATTTAGGCTTGAAATGGCGAAAGTTGAATTTTTGGAGATTTCGACCGGTAGTGGACTTTTTGATATCGGGGTAGAAATCCGATTCCAAAAGTTGGAGTAGGTCCGTAATGTTAAATATGACTTGTGTTTAAAATTTGGGGTCAATCAGACGTGGTTTGATAGTTTTCGACATCGATTGTAGAAATTTGAAGTTTCAAGTTCATTAAGTTTGAATTGGAGGATGATTCGTATTTTTTGCATTGTTTGATGTGATTTGAGGGCTCGACTAAGTCCGTATGGTGATTTAGGACTAGTTGGTATGTTTGGTTGAGGTCCCGTGTACCTAGGGTGTATTTCGGATGCTTAACAAATTGAGTTTTGGACATATGCAATTGCTAAAGCTATCTTAGTTCTAGTGTTTTCGCACCTGCGGTGGGGAGACCGCAGGTGCGGGATCGCAAGTGCAGAAACGGAGAAGAGAGGAGCTTTCTGGGGTCGCAGGTGTGAAGGAGGTGCCGCATCTGCGATGCCCGCAGTAATGCTTAACGACCCGCAAGAGCGGAAGAAGACCGCAGAAGTGGATATGGGTCCGCAGGTGCACACACGCAGGTGCGACCCTTTGATCGCAAAAGCGGACGCTGAGTTTTTAAGTGGAATCCGCACCTGCGATGGGAATTCCGCAGTTACGATGACGCAGATGCGAAATCGTTGGGCAGAAAAGGGCTAAGTGTGGGAAGTTTGATTTCATTCTCCATTTTTGGACCTAAAGAGCTCGGATTGAGGCAACATTTCGAAGGATTTTTAGAGGAAGCTTGTGGGTAACGATTCTTAACTCTTTTATGGTTATATCTCATTAATCTATAGTTGATTCCACCCTTTAATTAAGGATTTGAGTTGGAAATTGGGTAAAAATGGTAGGAACTTCCTTGACTAAGTTTTTAAGATTTGGAAGGTGATTTGAGAAATTCTTGTATGGTTGGACTCGTGAGTGAATGGGTGATCGTATATTGTGACTTTTAGCCGATTCCGAGATGTGGGCCCGGGGTAATTTTTTAATTTCTCGCTTTAGCTTTGATTTCATTAACTAGTTTAGTTTCTTATAGTTATATTTATAATATGTAATTGATTTTGGCTAGATTTGGGATTCAGAGTCGGATATTTTTGGAAAAAGCATTGTTACAGATTGATTTGAGCTTGGTTCGAGGTAAGCGGTTTGTCTAACCTTGTGTGGGAGAAATCCCCTTAGGATTTGTTACTGTTGTGATATGTAAGCGTCGTGTACGTGAGGTGAAGAGTACGTACACGAGATATTTATTGTAAAACCCGATTTATTTTACTGAGTAGCAACCTGGTTTTCCTTTAATTTGAGTTATACCGTTTAAATGAGTATTAGTCTGTTTTTATTTTTATTTGAGCTATCCCAATATGTGTAGTTATCCTATTTAGTCTAATATCGCATGTCTACGTGCTGTAACTGCTTATTTGAACTCTGTGAAGCATGATTAGTTGATTCCCTATTTTTCCTTGTTCTTTATTAGTATAACTGTAGAAATCTTGTTGTTAACTGTTATATTTATTGGTTTGAGCTGTGTGTTTACTTTTGAGACTACGAGGCGGTTCCTCGGGAGTTCTCCTTGCACATTTACTTTTGAGACTACGAGGCGGTTCCTCGGGAGTTCTCACTGCACATTACTTTTGAGACTACGAGGCAGGTCCTCAGGAATTCTCCCTGCACATTTACTTTTGAGGCTACGAGGCGGTTCCTCAGGAGTTCTCCTTGCACATTTACTTTTGAGACTACGAGGCGGTTCCTCGGGAGTTCTCCTTGCACATTTACTTTTGAGACTACGAGGCGGTTTCTCGGGAGTTCTCCTTGTATATTTACTTTAGAGACTACGATGCGGTACCTCGGGAGTTCTCTCTGCATATTTATTTTGGGACTACAAGACGGTATCTCGGGAGATCCTCTGATGTTTACCCCTGTGTGTTGTACTGTTGCCTTGCTGTATTTTCTTTTGTTAAATTCTAGTTTCTTATTATACTGTATATTCTCCTGCCTTATTTATTATTTACCAGTGGGCCTGACCTGAACTCGTCAGTACTCGACCAAAGTTAGGCTTGGCACTTACTGGGTACCATTGTGGTGTACTCATGCTACTCTTTTGCACATGTTTTTTCGTGAGCAGATCCAGGTACTTCTTACCAGCCGCATTATCAGTGAGTCGAGACAACTTTGGAGACTTCAAGGTACATCTGCCGCGTCCGTAGACCTCGGTGTCCCTTTCTACTCTTCCCCATGTCCATTATCTTATGTATATTGTTTTGTTAGACTTTGATATATAGAGATACTAGATTTCCTTTTGTAGTTTGTGATTCACGATGTTCTGGGTTTTGGGAAACTGTGTATGTCTAGTGTTTTGGTTATTGTATATGCTGAGCGGCATTATTATTGGTTATTCAGTATCTAATGCAGTTTGCTGTTTAGTTTTGCTTACATTATTGATATTTACGCAATTTGTTAGGCTTCCCTAGTCATAGAGACTAGGTTCCATCACGACATGTCTCAGAGGGATGTTTAGGTCATGACAGTAAGTATCGAGCCTAACCTCGACGAAGTAGTGATGAGGCTATGACAAGACACGTACGTAAACAACCTGTACAAGTATATACAAATACGAAGCAACAATAGTACAATAAATAACAATTTATAAATTTGGGAGGGGACATGCGAATGGGGATCATATAGTAATTTCAGCAAGAGAAGTGTCACATAGCAGCCAATTAATTCATCAACAATAAATTGAGCAGCTGATAATATGAAATGGCACGACACTACCCTTCGTGCTTTTACTCTCATTCTTCCCATAAATTGATAAATAATAATAATAATTGGCAGGACATCACCCTTCGTGCTTTAAATCTCTTTGAAAATGGCACGACATCCCCCTTCGTGCTTTTACACTCTTTCTCACCATGAAAATAATGATATAAATTCGGAAGAGTATTTAAATGCGGGGATATACACTTATCAATCAATTAAATACCAGAATACTAACTTCACCTTCAAAAATATTCAACAATAATTAAATAAATAATAATTTCATGAATACCGATTAAATAATAAATAATAAACTTAAGCAGGAATATTTTAATTAAATATGCAATTATTCACAATAAATAAATTCTACCCGAATGCTTTGACTCAACCACAACGCATAAGTACTCGTCACCTCACATATACGTTGTTCCCACACATTAAAACTTCGTAGCAAATAGACCAATAAGTCCTACTCCCTGAAGTCAAGGTTAACCAAGACACTTACCTCGATTTGCAACCAACTCAAGATTCCAATACACCTTTGCCTTGCGAATTCGTGTCCGAAAGTTTCAAATCTAGTCACAAACAATTCAATATACTCAACACGAATCGTAGGAATTTAATAATTTTTCGGATTAAAATCTTAAATTCATTTTAAAAACCGATAGTGGGACCCACATCTTACATCCCGGAAAAACTCACGAAATTTGAACACCCATTCCGATACGAGTTTAACCATACAAAAATTATCGAATTCCGACATCGGATTGATCTTCAAATCTTCATTTTATATTTTTGGAAGATTTAATAAAAATCTATTTTTTCTTATATAAATTCAAGGATTCATGATGTAAATGAGTATGGGATCATGAAATATAATCAATATAGGATAAAGAACACTTAACCCAATATTTTCCCGTAAAAATCGCCCAAAATTCGCCTTACCCGAGCTCAAAATCGTGATTAATGAAAAATGAGACGAAATCCCATTTCCAGAACTTAAGTTCTTTTGTCCAGGGATTTCTTCTCCGCAAACGCGATTCGCACAACACATTTTTGTGCTGCCCCAGATTTCTTCTTTACGAACGCGAGGGCAGTCTCGTGAACACTATACATTGCCAAGATTGGCCTTTGCGAACGCGGTCTTCCCTTCGCGAACACGAAGCCTTATCGCCTGGTGCCCAACCAGGCCTTCCCCTTCTACGCGAACGCGAACACTCCCACGCGTCCGCGATGAACACTGCACATTACCCTTCGTGAACGCGGTCCTCGCTTCTCAAACACAAAGAGTAAATTTCGCTTGCCTCCAGTTTTTCTTTGCGAATGCGAGACCCCTCTTGCAAACGCGAAGAAGGAAACCAGACAGTGCATCAGAAAAATATCAGCAAAGTTTCAAGTCCAAAATTCAACCCGTTAACCATCCGAAACTCACCCGAGGCCCCCGAGACCTCAACCAAATACACTAACAAGTCCTAAAACATCATACAAACTTAGTCGAAACCTGATATCACATCAAACAACACTAAAACCATGAATCATATCCCAATTCAAGCTTAAGGAACTTAAGAATTTTCAACTTCTACATTCGATGCCGAAACCTTTCAAATCAAGTCCGACTGACCTCAAATTTTGCACACAAGTCATAATTGATATAACGGACCTATAAAAATTTTCAGAACTGGATTCTGACCCTGATATTAATAAAAGTCAATTTATGGTCAAACTTTGAAATCTTTAAGCCTTTAGATTTCTAGTTTCCATTAAATTGCGATAATTTGAGCTAGGGACCTCCGAATTCAATTCCGGGAATACGCCCAAGTCCCAAATCATGATACGGACTTGCAAACTATCAAAACACTGATTTGAGTCTGTTTGCTCAAAATATTGACCAAAATCAACTCAGTTGAGTCTTAAAGCTCTAGTTTATATTTTAATCCATTTTTCACATAAAAACTTTTCGGAAAATTATACGGACTGCGCATGAAGTTGAGGAATGATAAATAGTTCTTTTCGAGGTCTTAGAATACAGAAATAAATGTTTAAATTAAATATGACATTTTGGGTCATCACATGGAATTCCCCGAGTGAAGTGGCTCTTGGGCTCGATGTCTACGGGGAACCAAACAAAAAATCTTTGAAAGGACATGAACTTTTATCCGAAAGGCGTAGACTTCATTTCTATTTTATGCGTAGTATAAAAAGTTAAACTTGTATTTTGTGTGCGGGCTCGGGTGATCTATGGGGGCACGGTTCAATCGACTGTTTGGCCTTTACAGAGAATCTTATTCACCGAGCCTAGATTGTTCAAGCACAAGAATCAAAAATCATTCCTCCCGGATTCTGCCCCCCAGTGTTTGGGGTTTGTCATAGATAAGCCTCGAATACTGTTTACTTTGGTTCTATGTTAGCACAATTTCACTGTTGCCTCATTAAAAACCTTGCCGGAAAACCCATTTGGGACAATCGGATCAAGGGAAAAAGAGTGCAACGTATGCTTTAGGGCCTAAACAGTTATGGTGGGTACGTGCAAGTGTTATTAAAAATGTAGCTATGTAAAAGAAGGTGATCAGGGTTATACCTTAGCAGTAATATCGCTTTAATTGGGTTATATTCCAGTTGTTTGGTAATTGTTCACCGTTCATTGTTCTAAGTTTATATGAACCTTTCTCGATGACCTCGATTATTTGATATGGACCCTCCCAGTTCGGTCCCAGTTTTCCTTCGCTCGGATTACGAGTGTTTAGCGTGACCTTCCTTAATACCAAATACCCGATATTAAAGTGTCGAAGATTGGCTCTTTGATTGTAATACATCTCGATTCATTATTTCTGGGCTGCCATTCGGACGAGGGAGACATCATGCCTTTCATCTAGTAGTTACAGGCTTGTGTTCAGGGTCTCATTATTTGTTTCCTCGGTAGCATATCAGAACCTGAGACTCGGCTCTACGACTTCGACCAGTATCAGAGCTTCGGTGCCGTAAACCAGTGAGAACGGGGTTACCCCAGTACTAGATTTTGAAGTCGTACGATATGCCCACATGCCTTCAGGCAGGATCACCTTCCATTTTCCTTTGGCATCGATCAACCTCTATTTAAGGTTTTGGATTATGGTTTTATTGGTGGATTCTGCTTGTCCGTTCCCACTAGGGTGGTAGGGTGTTGATAAGATCCTTTTGATCTTATGGTCTTCGAGAAACTTGCTTACTTTGTTGCCAGTGAACTGTTTCCTATTAGCACATACGATCTCAGCCGGTATTCCGAACCGACATATGATATGGTCCCAGATAAAATCGATGACCTCCCTGACCTACTCATATTCTTGGGCTTCCACCCATTTAGAAAAATAGTTAGTCATAAATAAAATAAATTGGGCCTTACTGGGTGCTCATGGAAGCGGGCCAACGATGTTCATCCCACATTTCATGAATGACCATGGTGACAAGACCGAATGCAGCATCTCTCCTGCTCGATGAATCATTGGAGCATGCCTTTGGAACTCATCACATCTTCATACAAATTCTTTCGCATCTTTTTTCATGTTGATCCGGTAGTAACCGACCCTGATTATTTTACGGACCAATACTTCAGTACCTGAATGATTTCCACAGGTTCCTTCGTAAATTTCCCTTAGAACATACTACGTATATCCCGGTCCTAAACATATTATGGTCGGGCCATCGAACGTTCTTCTAACTAAGGTTCCAACCTCGAACAAACTAAATCGGGCTGCCTTCGTACGTAGGGCCCTCGATTCCTTTGGATGTGAGGGCAATTTTCTGGTTTTCAGGTATTCTATGTATTTGTTTCTCCAATCCCATGTTAGGCTCTTTGAGTTTATTTCGGTATGGACCTCTTCAACTACCGACCTCAGTAGTTGTACGACTACCCCTGAATTGAGGTCATTGTCTTCGACCGACAACCCCAAATTAGCGAGGGCATCGACCTCGTTGTTTTGATCACGAGGCACGTGTTGTAGAGTCCATTCCTTGAACCGGTGTAATGTTACATGTAATTTATCCAGGTATCTCTGCATTCATTCTTCTCTTACCTCTAACTTCCCATTAACTCGATTTACCACAAGGAGGGAGTCGCACTTAGCTTCGATCACCTCCGCCCCAAGCTTTTGGCTAGTTAGAGACCTGCAATCATGGCCTCATATTAGACCTCGTTGTTAGTTAATTTTATAGTTCTAATAGATTGTCTAACTATATTGTCCTTTGGTGGATTTAACACGATGCCAAGTCCGAACCCCTTCGCATTCGAGGCGCCATCTGTAAAGAGGTCCCAGATCCCCGAAGAAGTCCCCGAGTTTAATAATAACTCTCTTTCGACCTCGGGTACGAGCGCCGGCAAAAAATTGGCCACAAAGTCTGCCAGAATTTGAGATTTAATAGCGGTTCAGGGCCGATATTCAATATCGTACCCACTGACCTCAACGGCCTACTTGGCTAACCGTACCGAGAGTTAGGGTTTATGCATTATGTTTCTCAATGGGTAAATAGTCACAACATGTATGGGGTGGCATTGAAAATTTGGATTCAACTTCCTAGATGCGCATAGCATGGCAAGCGCCAATTTCTCTAGGTGGGAGTATCTAGTTTCGGCCTCATCTAAAGTTCTGCTAACATAGTAAATTGGGAATTGCGTACCTTTTTCTTATCGGATCAGGACTCCACTTACTGCTATCTATGAGACCTCCAAGTATAGGTATAGTTGTTCGTTTATCTTTGGCATGTGGGGCAGCAGCGGGCCCGATAGATTTCGCTTGAGTTCTTCCAAGGCCCGTTGGCATTCCGGAGTCCATTAGAAGTTACTATTTTTCTTCAATAATGAGAAGAATCGGTGACTCTTATCTCAGGATCGCGAGATGAATCTCCCCAGAGCGGCGTCCGATTAGTTTTTACACGACCTTTACGTGATCTACGACCATGATATATTCGATGGCTTTGATCTTATCAGGGTTGTTCTCGATTCCGCGGCGGGATACCATGAATCCGAGGAATTTGCCCGATCCAACTCCGAACGCGCACTTCTCAGGGTTCAACTTCATGTTGTATTTTTTCAAAACGTTGAAGTTTTCTTGTAAGTGTTTTAAATGGTCCTCTGCTCACAGGGACTTAACCAACATATCGTCATTGTAAACCTCCATTGAGTTTCCTATTTATTCTTCAAACATATGATTTACTAGGCGTTGGTAAGTGGCTCCATCATTTTTTAACCCGAATAACATTACATTATAGCAGTATGTTCCATATATAGTGATAAAGGAAGTTTTTTCCTGATCACCCGGGTTTATCCGTATTTGATTGTACCCGGAGTAGGCGTCGAGAAAACTGAGGATCTCGTGGCCGGCCATGGCATCCATCATGCGATCGATGTTGGGCAAAGGGAATGAGTCCTTGGGACATACTTTATTCAAATCCTTATAGTCTGCACACATTATTAATTTATCCCCTTTATTAGGAACTACCACTACGTTTGCTAACCAATTTGGGTATTTAACTTTCCGAACGGACACTATTTTAAGGAATTTAGATACCTCATCCTTGATGAAAGCATATTTGACCTCGGAATGGGGCCTCTTCTTCTTCTTGACCGGGTGGAACTTTGGATCCAAGCTTAGCTTGTGAGTGGTTATTTATGGCGGTATCCCTGTCATATCGAGGTGGGACCAAGGAAAATAATCCTTGTTAGCTATAAGAAATTGAATCAATTTTTTCCTGAGCTCGGGGTTTAACTCCGTGCCCAGGTATACCTTTCGGTCGGACAAGTGTTCACTTAGGACGACTTTCTCCAATTCCTCGACCGTTGATTTTGTAGCATCGGAATTATCGGAGGCTATGAACGACCTGGGGACCCCATAGTCGTTATCCTCGTCTATCCCTCGCTCCTCTGATTCTGTCGAGGTTGGTATCAGTGATTGCTATTTGGACCCATTTTCGACCACCAGATTCAGATTCTTAGACACCGAGAGTGTGGATGTCGAGATCATCTCATCGACCGCGAACATCTCCTTAGCGGCCAGTTGTTCCCCGTAAACTGTTCATATTCCTTCGGGCGTCAGGAATTTCAGCACCTGGTGTAATTTCGAGGGTATTGCCCTCATATTGTGAATCCATATTCTTCTAAGCAAAGTGTTGTATCTCATATCCACTTTGATTACATAGAACTTGGCTTCCTGAATGGTTATGGTGACGTTCACCGGTAATGTTATTTCCCTTTTAGTGATTTCAAAGGCCATATTGAACCCGTTTAGGAATCGGACTACAGGTATGATCTAATCTTGTAGGCTGAGTTGTTCCACGACCCTCGATCTGATGATGTTGGCCGAGCTACCTGGATCAATCAACACACGTTTAACTCGATATTTATTTATGAGTACCGATATTACCAGTTCATCATTGTGGGGCTATGCGATCCCCTCTGCATCTTTGTCGTTGAACGACAAGGTTCCTTCTGGTAAGTAATCTCGAGTCCATTTCTCCTTTGTAATGGAAAGTTTGGTGCGCTTCAGTATCGATCCTTGGGGGATGTCGACCCCACCGATGATCATGTTTATGACGTGTTGAGTTTCCTCTGGTTCGGTTCGTTTATTAGAATCCCTATTCCTGAAATGGTTCTTGGCCTGATCACTAAGGAATTCTCGGAGATGTCGGTTGTTGAATAGTCAGGCTACCTCTTCCCTTAATTGTCGACAATCTTCCGTTTTGTGACCATGAGTGTCGTGATATGTACACATTAGGTTAGGAGCCCATTGGGCTGGATCGGATTGCAAAGGTCGTGGCCATTTGGTATCTTTGATGTGCCTGATGGCGAACATAATAGTAGGGGCATCGATGCCGAAATTGTACTCTGATAGCCTTGGTGCATCTTTAAACCCGATGGGCCTATCGAAGTTGTTTTTGATCATGAGTCTTCGGTTGTTCTGTCCTCGGTCATTTCTTCTTTAATTTCTTATAGGGTTTCGCCCGGACCCAGTGTTTCTCCGGTCCCTACTGTATGGTTGGTACCGATCCAGGTTTGATCTTTGTCTCTCTTGAATCAGTCGATGATCCTGGCGGGGTGTATGGATCCAGAAGGGGTCCCAAGATGGTCATCTTCGACCTTGATTTTCGATTGATACCAGTTATGGACATCGGTCCAAGTGATTTTTGGATATTCTACGAAGTTTTATTCCAACTGCTGTGAAGGTAGCGAGTTTCGAACGTTGAGTCCTTGGGTGAAAGCCTGACCGGCCCATTTGTCCGCGACCGGGGGAAAATCCATCCGTTCCATTTGGAACTGGGATACTAATTCTCTGAGCATCTCGTTATCCCTCTATTTTATTTTGAAAAGGCCTGACTTTCTGGTCTCGACCTTTATAGCCTCGGCGTGTGCCTTTACGTAGGAATATGCAAGCATAGCAAACAAGTCAATAGAGTTAGGAGGCAGGTTGTGCCACCATATCATAGCTCCTTTAGATAGGGTCTCCCCGAATTTCTTCAACAGGACAGACTCGATCTCATTATCCTCCAAGTCGTTCCCTTTGATGGCACATGTATAGGAGGCCACATGCTCATTTGGGCCAGTGGTTCCATTGTACTTAGGAATCTCGGACATGTGAAACTTCTTGGGGATCGGCTTTGAAGCCGCGCTCGGGGGAAAAGGCTTCTGAATAAATTTCTTGGAATCCAGTCTCTACATTATTGGGGGTGCTCCCGAGATTTAGTCGACCCTGGAATTGTAGGTTTCCACCTTTTTATCGTTGGCTTCGATTTCTTTTCCCCCTGATTTTATCCGTTTTGTCAGTTCTTCGAGTATTCTTATGATCTTGGAGTTAGATCCTAATTCATTTTTGTTTGTCCTTTCTTTGATCGGCTCATTCCTGCAGATGGCTTCCCTGGGGAGCTCGAGTTCAATTTTCCTCGGTGCATGACCTTGGTTCTGCAGTTGAGCTATCACCGCCTGTTGGGACTGTAGCATTTCGAAGATCATATGTAGGTTGATCCCATCATTTTTGCTGTCATGTGTGTTCTGGGCGATCGAAGGGACTTCCCTCCGCACGCTGTTTTCGGGGTCGGTAGGTTGATTTGTATCGATGACCAAATGTGAACATGCATCGATAAGAACCTCCACCAGGATTCTGCGGGGATTGACCGGCCGTATTTCGTTGTCGAGTGCTGCAATGTTGTTCCTGCCATGGTGGCTGGATTTCGTGTCCATGTTTAGAGGGATAGACTGTGGGTTTGACACTTCGATCGTGACCTGAAATAAAAAATACTTCAAAGAGCAAGTGTAAAATGGGGTGCGTTATGGTGATTTGTATCAAATCGCCGCTATTATCCTTAGCCCCACAGTGGGCGCCAAACTGTTTACCCTCAAAATCGGATAATAATTGAATTTGTTAGTGGTTTAAAGGATATGCGTATTAATTTGAGACTAAACGATAAACTTGATTGCAATTGAAATAAATAACGATAAATCAACTGCAAACCAGAGCTGAATGTACTTTGATTGACACCAAGATATCGAAGAATAAGAACTTAAAGAATAACGGTAATGTATTGCTTATGAGTGTATGTTACAATGCCTTTCATGAAATGCTAGGCTCCCTTTATATATTAGAGGAGTCCTACTTTTAAGGTATTATTCTATTGTTCTATAAAAGGTAAAAAGTCATTGATTTGCTGACTGTTGCCCCCCCTTTTTTGGTATGTTCCGTGATTTTTGCCGCAATATCCGGTTAATTACGGGAATTTCAGACTCTTGTCGGGTAAACTGGCGATATTTTCCTTGCGACCGTTATAACCGGGACCGGTTAAGACCTCGATAAATACGAAGGCAAGTCTGATGGTTCCGATGGCTAATTCGGCAAGGCATGAACCGACCTCTGGGGTTTTATCACCGTCTCTCGATCACAAACTGTCATGTTGGATGCTCGGTCAAATCCAGAGTTTGATTTTACCCGTATACAAAATGTCGAAGAAACTTGGTCCGATTCTTGTTAAGAAAAATATTTTGAAGCATGTCGCTGGTTATTAGGGACCTATATTAAGAAAATATTTCAAAGCATAATTGATTAAAAATATATTTATTAGTGTACTTTTTTCTCGAGGCTATTTTTTAAAAATGTTTTTGGGAAAAATCATTAGATAACGAAAAAGACACGCAAAAAGAAAAGAAAAAAACACGAACGAAGCTAAGAAGAACTACCCAAAAAGAGAAGGATTACCTTTAAAAAGAAAATTCACGAATAGAAAAAATGTGAAATACAGCGTGTCATAATATTTTATGTATAACTTAATCATATAAAAAGTAAAGCACTTCCATCTACGACCGTTATGTTTTGAATTCGAGTCACGCTTGAAGGGAAATATGAAAACACTATAGATCCATCTAATTTGGGAAGAATTTAAAAATAAAAATTATAGAAAAAGTGATTGAAGTTTTGTTCTCATCTAAAGTACGAATTGAAAAAGGTGATCCAAATAAAACAAATGCTAGGGATCATTACACGTCACTCGACTTTTAATCTAAGTATCATAAAATTACTAAATAATGTCTATAACAAAAAGGTCACTTGGCATTTCCTTCAACGTTGGCTAAGTCACTACTATTATATCCGCTATCAATATCATCAAGTACTTTGAAATTAAAAGGTCACTAATATTATGTCCATTGTCAAATGACTTTATGGAATCAATTCCTTCTATAGTTATCAAAGTTACGAGGATATCCTAGCAAAGTTATTTTTGTGTTACTGAGGACAAAAAAATTATCCAACAATTATCTTTTGATTCAAAAAAATAAAAAATACATATTAATATACCATATCATATTAAAATCCTATTTTTAATAATAAAACTCATTTAACGCATGGCCCAAGTACCCATCTAACCCACCCAACAGCCTATTCATATTCCCTCATATTCATTCGTAAAATCAGATGAGATAAAACATAATATTCTAGGGATCTAAAGTAGAATCTAAATATGAACTTTTCAAAGAAAGAATGCATTCTTCTAGTTCTTTGAGGATTAATTTAACAAATTTGTAGAGGGGAATTGTCCCCGGTCAACAGCCGATCAAATGGACTACCACGACGTAAAATCTAAAGGTCTTTTAGTTTTTCTGTCCTTTAAGTGTAGAAAATAAAATAGTTTCAAATACCCAACGAGTTATTGGAGTAATTTTCTTAAAAGTTCGGATTTTTCTGCTTGTTTGTGTTTGAATCGGATTTTTCTATTTGTATCTATGGTTTGTGTGTGTGTTTTCTGTATATTTTCATATATCTGTTTCCGCCAATGAAAGACTTTGTTGTTTTAGTTTTTATTCAAAGAAATTTCAGTACAAACTTCACGGAAGAAGAGTTCTCTGGAATACTTTTTTTTTCTTAGATTTTTTTGTCTCACAAGATTACTCAAAATAAGATGCAATTTTTCTGAAAATTTCAAAAGAATGCCGATGCATACATACTTATATATTTTTTTTATCGATATCATCTGTCTATTGTAGGAGTATTCAGATGGACCATTGCTCAACAGTTAATATTAATATGTTGATTAATATATTGACTGTTTAACATGGACCATTGGCCAAAAGTTAAGAAACAATAGTCGTAATCGTGTTAGATTTGCATGTAGTTTGAAAACAAATAGTTATTCACATTAATATATTGATAGTAAACCCATTTTTATGTCCGGTGGGTTAGATGTGCACTTGGGTCATTTGTTAAATGAGTTTTATTATTAAAAAATAAAATTTTAATATGACATGGAATATTAAATATGTGCTTTTGTTTTTAATTTGAGTCGGTGATTTTTGGTCTTAAATAAAACAAAAATGACTTTGATAGGATTTCTTAATAACTTGGGTGACCATTCAAGGAATTAACTATGACTTTATGTGATACTTAGGAAAAATTGAGTGAGTTTTTGTTACAAGTTTTGTGATACATAGATAAAATTTGAGTGATTTCTTCATTAAATTTAACCATCTTTTGTGCAATAAAGTAAACGTTGAATGATTATCCGTTAACTTGTGACATGAACATCACACCAAGACCTACGGAAAACTTGATTCTCCATGAAGTGTTGCGTAACGTTTAACACTTTTTCACTGATAATAATATTCTATACAAAGAACTTTCAATTAATTTCAAGAACTCAAATCCATTTAATTATTCACACTTCAATTTTGATGTGATTTCTTTTTTCTTTAACTACATTTTCGACCAATTCTTTAATATTGCCTTCTAGTGCCACCAATATATATGTAATATCAAATAAATGCGCCAAAGGGAGCCATATTTTACTTATAAGTTGATGCCACATAAAAATTATACTTTTCGTTTGGCCCATCTAATTTGGATTCACGCTGAAAATTTTCACTCAAAGGCCCTATAATATGCTTGATAAACATCTGAAAATGCATATTTTTTGGTGTACTTTCATCTCATAACTTGTGTGGTTGCGGGAGGTTACATGAGTTTTTGTAGTGAGTTATGCTCATTACGTGCATTCTTATGTGTAGGAGCAAGTTGGACGAAAGGTGAGTAAAAGAAGTTGATTCGGGACCAAAAGACAAAAGAAGAACTTTGCTCGTTCACTCTCGCGTGCATACAAGAGAGTGAACGAGCTAGCTGAGGAACGCT
This sequence comes from Nicotiana tabacum, assembly GCF_000715075.1. Taxonomy (NCBI): domain Eukaryota; kingdom Viridiplantae; phylum Streptophyta; class Magnoliopsida; order Solanales; family Solanaceae; genus Nicotiana; species Nicotiana tabacum. The sequence goes on along the minus strand of NC_134094.1, from coordinate 85,267,544 downwards.
TGAAAAAAAAAACCCAGTAAGTCTGTTCCAAAGTTCATTCTCGCGTGCGCATGAGAGAGTGAACGAGCTAACCTGAAAAGTCTGTTCCAAAGTTAGCTTGTATTATTTCGCCCCATGCTAAACCTATACCGTATAAAATAGTCTTTAAACTCACTTTTGAAGGGGGGATTCGACCAAAAGAGGCAAGAACACGCAAGGAGCAAGGCGGAGAATTTTTCTACGAGTTTTTCACTTTCTTCTTCCTATTTTCATTATTGGTTATGAATTTTAGTATTGTAATTTTACATACTTTTATGAGTAGCTAATTCTGTTATCTAGGGTTTTGATGGAATATTTTGTAGGATGAATTCTTGATACGTTTTGATATAATTGTGTCTTTGAATTTTTCTATTTGTTCAATTATGTGCTTATTTTAGTTAATTGAAGAGCTCTCAATTAACGGTACCTATTTATTATGTATTGCTTAAAAAAGAGTACATATTTAGTGGTTGTTGAATAACGTCACTCCTAACGTATATAAGAGATCAATACGACTGGGTTTAAAAGCGAGATTAGAGATAATGAAGCTTTGACGTGATCATAGTGAGCGGTGAAAAAGTGTGAGCTAGCGTAATTCGAGAGAATACGACTAGTACATTATTGTAGTTGCTCGAGAGAGAATTACGATAAGTCGAGTGCTCACGATCAGTAGAGAATAATTAGGCGAAATTATAGAAGACGTAGCGGGAAGAATTCCGACAATTGGAGAAATCATAACTCTAAACCTCCTTAATCTTGTCTCCAACCCTTAGTATCTTTAGTTGTTAATTACTACTTTAATTTATTAGTTAATTAGTTAGACATAAGAATCTTAATATTTATAACTTAGGAATTGTTCGAACTTGTCTTCTTAGTGATATCGAACAGTTATAGTGAAACCTTAGTTCTCTGTGGGATTCGACTCGCATGGGACTTTTAGACCGGATTTGCAGCGACTGCTTATCCTTTTTAGGACTAGAGCTGGGCGTGATCACTCCCTGTCAAGGGGACTTCATTCTCATGATTCTAACCCAATAACCAACCATGAACTACCCGCTGCAAAATCATTAGATTAAGATGATGCGATCCACAATTTAAGGGTGGTACTATTTTATAGCACATTGGTTCAGTAATTTCATAATCGACCATGAATAAAATAGAAAAAATAGGAGAAGAAAAATCAGGTCAAGATTGCATATACTTTACTTTAACGTATCATTAAATCATGATTAATATTCAAAATTTACTCATTAATTCAACTAATTTAGATTCCCGTTGAATAGTGCCATGATAAAGGATAAACACTTCTTATCAAGAATTTCTCCACTCTTAGGACTTAAACCTCGACATCTTATTGAGGTGGAAGAAATTTCTACTACATCTTATTTTGTCCTTAAATGGTTCTATTTTTGGAGTTACCACTTGGTCAGTGTGTAAAGCGCAAAAAAGGCAATAGTTCCTCCGCAAGGTACCCAAAAGATTGGTGTTTCATATACTTATTGCATGTATATCTATGATAAAGCTGGGCATAGTAGATCTGATGTGGCATCTTCCAGAAATGAGGATTGTTATTTATCCTTTTTCCTGTTTTTTTTTTAATTTTATCCCTAAATTTTTCTGTTTATGTTCTCTGATATGATAAACAAAAATGTAATGGTCTTCCGAAAAGATTGAAACGATTGCAAACAATTAATAAAAAGTGAAACGGTTGCAAAAATAATTAATAAAAGAACGGTAGCAATCTGAACAGATGCCTTCCCAAATAAGAAAAAATTTACAACGTACGGTGAATATAATGGTGCCAATTAGTATGCCACTCTTCCTCCTTGAAACCAATCTTTCAACCCATTTTGCTCTAGTTCATAATTACCTGGAACTTGAGGGAAGCTTGGGTTCTCGATGCTTCTCCTTAATGCATAGTTCTTGGTAACTTGACCAATATTTTTATTTTTATTTTTTGAATCTTTTATCATATATTCATCAAGTGCTATTACTTATTAGTTTTATTCCTCTACTGAGTTGATTAAAAAAATAACCTTAATTCCAGAAATAACAGTGTTGCAGGAAGAAGCCGATAAAGACATTTACATGCTAAGATCCGTTGTCTCAGAGATTATTAAGGTAAAAATCTACTTAAAGATAATTTATCGTTGATTTCGATTGTGATTTTAACATATTTTAGTATTTTCACCTTATTTTATTGTGCTTCAAGAACATTAATTTTAATTTACTTTTCAGTAACTGAGAAAATATATATGAAGATAATGTGGTCCTATAAATTTGGTGGCATTCAGATATGGTGAATCGTTTTTTTTCTAACTTCTCTTGAAAGTGTTCTTACGACACAATTTCATTAGTTTGAAGTGTTTAGTTGGATATTTTTTATTTGAAGTTCTAATTATGTGAAAGGTATAAAGAGAAGAAAAAAACGTTATCTTGAATATTCCTGTTGGAAAGGAAAAATAACAAAGCAATATCCCATTTTCGTACACTCATGAATGAGGTTTTTCCTTCTTCATTTTCGGGCTTGGTCCTTCTCTGTTACTTGAATTTCCTTTTTTCCTTTGATGATTTACTTTTTTCAATTTATAGGATGAGTAATTAAAAAATTAAAATTGAAAGAAGCAACTTTTGGAAGTTTTGTATTTCCCCGTGTAAAACCCGGGCTAATGAGCACTCCGATTTCCCAGTGGGGCAAACGAAGTAAGGACGTAACTACATGGAATCAGAATCAAAGCTAGGAACCTCTCGTACTGAGGCCCGAGCAAAGCGCTTACCACCGGAGCCATCTAGACCCCACCCCCCCAAATCCGGTACGAGCTCTAAGACCCCGAAAAGCGTTACCAAACGGTTGCACACGACTAACAAAGGGCCGTGATATCCGTGTCCAACCGGATATCACGGCGTGGATCTCGGCCCGTATCGACAGCAGATCAGTGATTAACGAAAAAGAAATTTTTTACCTTTCTTAGATTGTACTAGGGATGAAACTCTCCTACTATATAAAGGGGGTAGTTTTTATTCCAGAACAACACTGTAACACGTATATCAAGACAATATAGACTTGTTTCTCTACTTCTAAGTTATTCAAAGTTTTTATTGTTGCTCATAGTTCTTCATATATATTTGGCTCCGAATCGAGGGTAGAACAATCACTAAGCTCAGATCCGAGCCCAAAATTAACATCACAACCGGTTTGGTTATTTATTTTATCGTTAATTCGCTTATCTAACGTCATTGATCACTTGTATCGAATTAATCCACATATCCTTAAAACCACGTATAAATTTAATTGTTATCCATTCTTAAGGGTAAATAGTTTGGCGCCCACCGTGGAACTAAGGATAATAGTGATAGTTTGATACAAATTTCCATTACACACTCTATTTTACACCTGCTCTTTAAGGTTTCAATTTCAGGGCAACTTAAGAATGTCAAATTCTCAGTCTGCACACTTGAACGTTGATGCTGAGTTTGGCCATCACGGCGAAAACAACAATGTGGTGCCTAGCAATGAGGTACCCTATGCTGATCCCAACGGAGTCCCAGTTGCAGATCCGGTCAATGCTAACTCGCATGTGGCCATCGACGCCAACTTGCCTACCGACCCCGAGAACAGCGTTAGCGGAGGAGCCCGACCAACGGCTCAAGGAACGCCCAAAGGTGAAGGCAACATGGTTAGCCTACTAGTGATCTTCGAAATGCTACATGCCCAACAAGCGGTGATAGCGTAGCTACAAAATCAAAGTCGCGCCCCCAGCAGGGTCGAGTCCGAACCATCCTGGAAAAACACATGGAGAAATGAGCAGATCACCGAAAGGTCGTCTGGAACTAAGACCGATGTTAGCCCCGAAGTTATGAAGATGCTTGAAGCATTAACAAAACGGGTGAAATCGAGTGAAAAGAAAATTGAGGCAAATGACAAGAAGGTAGAGACATATAATTCCCAGGTCGATCAAATCTCCGGAGCACCTCCAATACTGAAAGGCCCGGACTCCAAGAAATTTGTCCAAAAGCCTTTTTCTCCGAGCGCAGCGCCGAAGCGAATCCCGAAGAGGTTTCGCATGCCTGATATTCCAAAATATAATGGAACCACAGACCCAAATAAGCATGTGACCTCCTACACGTGCGCCATCAAAGGGAACGACTTGGAAGATGACGAGATCGTGTCAGTTTTGCTAAAGAAGTTCGGAGAAACTCTGTCAAAAGGGGTGATGATATGGTATCACAACTTGCCCCCAAATTCGATTGATTCGTTTGCTATGCTTGCAGATACCTTTGTGAAAGAACATGCCGGGGCCATCAAGGTCGATACCATAAAATCGAACCTTTTCAAGGTAAAACAAAGGGACAACGAAATGCTCAGGGAGTTCATATCAATGTTTCAAATGGAGCGGATGGATTTGTCACCGGTTGCGGATGATTGGGCCGTTCAGGGGTTCACCCAAGGACTTAATCCCCGAAGCTCCTTGGCTTCACAACAGCTAAAACAAAATTTGGTAGAGTACTGTTGATAACTTAGGCTGACGTCCACAACAGGTAACAGTCAAAAATCAAAGTCGAGGACGATTGGCTCGGGCCCCCTTCTAGGTCTGTTTACACCATCCGGACCGAAAACAGATCTAAGAGAGTCATCGATCATGAACCGAGGCCGATTCGAGACCGATATCAACCGTATAGCGGAGATCGAAGAGGTAACGGATCTGGGCATCACCCTACGAGGAACGAAAGGAGGAGCGATCGAGGTCAAAGTAGTCGGGGTCTGATGAGCAAAAGCGATTTTGATAAACCACTCGGGGCTAAGGAGGCACCAAAATTATCAAAATATAACTTCAACGTCGATGCTGCCAGCATCATATCAACCATCGGGTGCATCAAAGAGACCAAGTGGTCTCGACTACTACAGTCCGATCCTACCCAAAGAGATCCTAACTTGATATGTAAGTATTATGACACTCATGGCCAAATGACCGAGGACTGCCGACAATTAAGAGAAGAAATGGCCCGATTATTCAATAAAGGGCATCTCCGAGAATTTCTGAGCAAACAAGAAAAACCTCGCCACACGATAAACATGATCATTGGAGGGGTTTATGTCCCCCAGGGACCGATGATAAAGCGCACTAAAGTGTCCATTACAAGGGAAAAGTGAAGCCAAGATTATATCCCGGAAGGAACCATTTTGTTTAACGATGAGGACGCCAAAGGCATTGTACAACCGCGTAATGACGCACTGGTAATATCTGTACTTATAAATAAATCTCGAGTTAAGCGTGTGTTGATTAACCGAGGTAGCTCGGTCAACATCATTAGATCGAGGGTCGTAGAACAGTTGGGGCTACAAGATCAAATAATGTCGGCGGTCCGGGTGTTGAACGGATTTAGCATGGCATGCAAGACTACTAAAGGGGAGATAACCCTACCGGTGAATACAATCGGGACCATCCAGGAAACAAAGTTCTATGTGATTGAAGGGGATATGAGATATAACTCTCTATTCAGAAGACCATGGGTTCACAACATGAGGGCGGTACCATCGCCCTTGCACCAAGAATTGAAGTTCCCTGCACCAGGAGGGATCAAGATAGTGTACGGAGAGCAGCCGACTGCAAAGGAGATGTTCGCAGTCGATGAAGTACTCTCGGTACTCGCCGTTTTGACATTGAAAAGCGCGGAGCCAACTAGAAAGATCGAAGTTAAATAGCAAACACCGATGCCGGTCGGGATCAGGGTCGTACCGGAGGGAAGAGAAGTCGATGAGGAAGATGATTATGGAATTCCGAGATTATTCATAGCTCTAGATGATATCGACGCCACCAAATCGACGGTCGAGGAGCTGGAGTAAGTCATATTAATCGAACACCTACCGGATCGAAAGGTATACCTTGGCACAAGGTTAACCCCCGAGCCCAGGAAAGAACTTATTAGTTTCCTTAAAACTAACATATCTTGTTTTGCCTGGTCCCATCTTGATATGACAGGGACCCTGCTGGAGATAACCACTCATAAGCTAAGTTTGGATCCGAAGTTCCACCCGGTCAAATAGAAGAGGAGGCCTCAGTCCGAAGTCAAGCATGCATTCATCAAAGATGAGGTATATAAACTCCTTAAAATAGGTTCAATTCGGGAAGTTAAATATCCAGACTGGTTAGCTAACGTAGTGGTAGTGCCTAAAAAGGAAAATAAATTTAAAATGTGTGTAGATTACAAAGACTTGAACAAGGCATGCCCTAAGGACTCTTTTCCTTTGCCTAACATCGATCGCATGATCGATGTGATGACTGGTCATGAGATACACAGCTTTCTCGACGCCTTTTCCAGGTACAACCAAATCTGGATGGACTCGGGCGATCAAGAAAAGACTTCTTTTATCACTAGTTCGGACCTATTGTTATAATGTAATACCATTCGGGTTGAAAAACGCCGAAGCTACTTATCAACACCTAGTACACTGGATGTTCGAAGAACAACTAGGAAAATCAATGGAGGTTTATATTAACGACATGTTAGTCAACTTCCTACGAGCAGAGGACCATTTGAAACATTTACAGGAAATCTTCGATATATTAAAGAGATACAATATAAAGCTGAACCCGGAAAAATATACATTCAGGGTCGGATCCGAAAAATTCCTCGGGTTTATGGTGTCAAACCGAGGGATCGAGATCAATCCCGATAAAATCAAAGCTATAGAAGACATCACCGTGGTGGACAATGTCAAGGCCGTTCAGAGGCTAACCGGGCGTATAGCCACCCTGGGCCGGTTCATTTCGAGGTCCTCAGACAAAGCCATCGGTTCTTCTTACTATTGAAGGAGAATAATAACTTTTCTTGGACCCCGGAATGCTAACAAGCTTTGGAAAAACTCAAACGGTACCTTTTGAGTCCACCCCTGCTCCATACTCCGAAGGCGGATCATAGTTGTACCTATACTTGGCAGAATTCGAGGTGGCGGTAAGTGGAGTCTTAGTCCGGGAAGAGGAAGGTATGCAATTTCCTATTTACTATGTTAGTAGAACTATAGGCGAGGTCGAAACAAGGTATCCTCACCTGGAAAAATTGGCGCTCGCTTTACTAAGTGCCTCCAGAAAGTTAAAACCATACTTTCAATGCCACCCTATATGTGTTATAACCTTTTATCCATTGAGTAACATGATCCACAAACCCGATCTCTCCAGCCGGTGGGCCAAATGGGTAGTCGAAATTAGCGGGTACGATATTGAGTATCGACCTCGAACCGCCATCAAATCACAAAATATGGCAGACTTCGTGACCGACTTTACGGCGGCTTTAATACCTGAAGTCTAAAGGGAATTACTATTAACCTCGGGAATTATCTCGGGAGTTTGGACTCTCTTTACAGAAGGTGCTTCAAACGCAAAGGGGCCCGGGCTCGACATCGTGCTGAAGCCACCTACGGGTAACATAGTTAGGCAGTCTATTAGAACTGTGAAATTGATTAGCAATGAGGCCGAGTATGAGGTTATGAGACCATGATTGCAGGTCTCGAATTGGTTAAAATCCTTGGATCCGAGGTGATCGAAGCTAAATGCGATACCCTCCTTGTGGTAAATCAACTCAACGGGACGTTCAGAGTAAAATAACGAATGCGAAGGTATTTAGACAAGTTATAGGTAACACTGCATCAATTCAAGGAATGAACCCTACAACATGTGCCCCGAGATCAAAATAGCGAGGTCGATGCTCTCACTAACTTAGGGTCATCGGTTGACGACAACGAATTCGGTTCGGGAATAGTCGTACATCTCATGAAGTCGGTGGTAGAAGAAGGCCATGCCGAGGTAAACTCGACAAGTTTAACTTGGGATTGAAGGAACAAATACATAGATTATTTGAAGATTGGGAAGTTTCCCTCGAATCCTAAAGAATTGAGAGCTCTGCGCACGAAGGCGACCAGGTTTAGCCTGTCCGAAGGGACTATGTTCAGAAGAACATTCGACGGCCCTCTCGCCATATGCTTGGGGCCGGGAGATACCGAATATGTCTTGAGAGAAGTTCACGAAGGCACTTGCAGAAACCATTTGGGGTGGAATCTTTGGTTCGGAAATTAATCAGGTCCGGCTATTACTGGATCGACATGGAGAAAGATGCGAAGGATTTCATACGAAGGTGCGACGACTGTCAAAGACACGCATCGATGATCCATCAACCCGGAGAGCTACTACATTCAGTCTTGTCCCCACAGTCGTTCATGAAGTGGGGAATGGATATCGCCGGTCCCCTGTCGTGGGCATCTATTAATGCTCAATTCATACTATTTATGATCGATTATTTTTTTAAATGGGTTGAAGCTCAAGCATTCGAGAAAGTCTGGGAAAAGGAAGTCATTGACTTCATTTGGGATCACATAATATGTCGATTCGGGATACTGACCTAGATCGTGTGTGATAATGGGATGCAATTCATCGGCAGCAAAGTAGACAAATTTTTTGAAGATCACAAAATTAAAAAGAACCTATCAACGCCCTATCACCCTAGTGGGAACGGACAAGTGAAATCAACAAACAAGACCATACTTCAAAACCTAAAAAAGAGGTTGACCGATGTCAAAGGGAAATGGAAATAAATCTTGCCCGAATTCCTATGGGCATACTGCACGACCTCGAAGTCTAGTACCGGGGCCACCCCTTTTTCATTGGTTTACGGTGCCGAAGCTTTAATACCAGTCGAAGTGGGAGAACCGAGCCTTAGATTCTGATATGCGACCAAAGAATCGAACAGTGAGGCCATGAGCACGAGCCTTGAACTATTGGATGAAAGGCGTGAGGCCGCCCTTGTCCGGTTTGCCTCCTAGAAATAGCAGATAGAAAGATATTACAACAAAAGAGCCAACCTCCGACACTTCAAGATCGGGGACTTGGTGTTAAGGAAAGTAACACTGCACACCCGGAACCCGAACAAGGGGAAGCTGGGACCGAATTGGGAAGGACCATATCAAATCATCGGAATTACTCGCAAAGGCTCGTACAAACTCGAAGCAAAAAATGGTGTACCCCTATCGAACAGCTGGAACGTGATGCACTTAAAGTGGTACTAGTGCTAAGGTATGACCTCATTTACTTTTTAATAATATTATTGTAACGACCCGGCCAGTCATTTTGAGAGTATTAGCCTTGAACGCCTATTTACTGCTCCCTCCATTTCATTTTGTGGCTACGTGACTTGCCAGAAGGTTTGTTATTGGTTTCGGAGTGAAATGGGACACATAGTTCCTAAAATGGAAGTTTAAGTCGTAGGAATTGACCGTAGTTCAAATTATGTGAATACGACTCTGGAATGGGGTTTTGACGGTTCCAATAGCTCCGTATGATGGTTTTGGCTTTAGGAGTATGTCCGGATGTTGATATAGAGGTCTGCAGGTCATTTGGGCGTTAGTTGACGAAAGTTGGAAAATATGATGATTTTTGGAAAGTTTGACCGGGAGTGGACCTTTTGATATCGGGGTCCAATTCCGATTCCGAAAGTCAGAATAGGTCCGTAATATCAATTGTGACTTGTGTGCAAAATTTAAGGTCAATCGAACTTGATTTGATAGGTTTCAGCATCAGATGTGGAAGTTAGAAGTTTATAAGTTCATTAAGCTTGAATTGGGGTGCGATTCATGATTTTAGCATTGTTTTATGTGATTTTAAGGCTCGACAAAGTTTGTATGATATTTAGGACTTGTTGATATAATTGGTTGAGGTCCCGAAGGCCTCGGGTGTGATTTTGATCATGTTCGGCGCAATTCGGATCATTGAAGAATAGTTGAAGTTGCTGGTTTTTCTCAGGTCTGGTTTCCTTAAATGCGATCACGTGGATTGGTCCGTGATCGCGGATTTTTTTTTTGGGTGGACTGAGTTTTACTCTACGCATTCACAGATAATGGGACGCGAACGCGGAAGTTTGGTTCACAGCGAGTCGCGAACGCGTGGCGTAGGCCGCGCTCACATAGAGGTATTTGGTGCAACAGGTTCACATGCGGTTATGCTTCGCAATCACTTGGCTTACTTCACGATTGCGTAGGTCTGGGCACTCTTTGTCTACGTTCGCATGGTATCAACTGCATTCACGAAGGCCATTATGGGGGCAACCTTGCTTTCTTCTTCGCGATTGCGAAGGTTATTCCGCGATCGCGTAGTATAATAATTGGGCATCGGAACTTAAATTTCAAATTCGAGGGTTTTTTCTCTCATTTTTATTTTGGGATTTTGAGAGCTCGGATTGAGGCGAAACTTTGGGGGATTTTCAGAGAAAATATTTGGATAAGAATTCTTGACTCGTTTTTGATTAATTCCCACTAATCTATCATTAATTTCTTCATTAATTAAGGATTTGGGTGGAGAAATTTGGGGGGAAAAGGTGTAAAGTTCTTAGACCAAAATTTGAGGTTTTAATTGAGATTTTGGTATCGGATTTGATTAATTTTGGTATGGGTGGACTCGTAGTTGAACGGGTATTTAGATTTTGTGACTATTACCCGATTCCGAGACATGGGTCCGGGTTGACTTTTTTGGGGTGATTTTTCAATTCTTTGCTAGAGTCGTAGTTCCATTATTTAAATTAGTTTATTATAGTTATATTTATAGTATGTAATTGCTTTTGGTTAGATTTGGGTCGTTTGGAGTGGGAAAATCGAGGAAAAGGCATTCTTATTGACAGATTGAGCTTGATTTGAGGTAAGTGACTTGTCTAACCTTGTGTCAGGGAAAATCCCCTTAGGTTTTGGTACTGTTATGGTATTTGCAATACGTGAAGGCCATGTACGCGAGGTTACGAGTGCGTACTCGGGCTAAATGTTAAAACTTTGGTTCTTGTTGAGTAGTTTTCTTTTAATTCCTTAACTGAGTTGCTCTAGCATATGTAGTCATCATGTTTAGCCTAATGTCGCATGTCTACGTGTCTTAACTCTTAATTGCAATTTGTGTAACATGCTTAGTTGAATTACCTACCTCCTTGATTTTGTATTTAGTTTTTAGCTGTAGGATTCCTTGCTGTAAATTCGTTGTTCCATTAGTTATGAGTTGTGTATTTACTTCTGAGACTACGTAGCGATACCTCGGGAGCACCCCTATTGCATATTTACTTTTGGGACTATGAGGCCGTACCTCGGGAGTGCCCCTATTGCATATTTACTTTTGGGACTACGAGGCCGTACCTCGGGAGCGCCCCTATTGCATATTTACTTTTGGGACTACGAATCGGTACCTCGGGGGTGCCCCTGTTGTGTATTTAATTTTAGGACTATGAGGCGGTGCCTCAGGAGCGCCCCTGTTGTTTACCTCTATTTGCTGTGTTGTTATCTTTCTATGATTTCTCATTGTTCACATCTCAGTCATTTCATTAAACTATTATATCTCATGCCTTGTTTCCTATTATTTCTAGTAGGGCCCTGACCTGACCTCGTCACTACTCTACTGAGGTTAGGCTTGGCACTTACTGGAGGTACCGTTGTGGTGTACTCATTCTACACTTCTGCACATCATTTTGTGCAGATCCAGGTACTACTTACTAGACCAGGTACCAGTGATCTAGCCGTATGTGGAGACTTCAAGGTACATCTGCCAGCGTCCGCAGATCTCGGAGTCTCCCTCTATCTTTATTATGTTGTTTTCTTTATTTTTATTAGACTCTGATGTATAGCGATACTTAGAATTTTATCTTTAGAGCTCGTGACTTATTTTTATTGGGTTCTGGGAGTTTTAACTATTTTGAATCGCATTTCTTATTTATTTCAGATGTTGAGGTTGAGTCTCAACTTTATATTCAGTTATTCCGCATAATTATTAGGCTTACTTAGTCTTAGAGACTAGGTGTCGTCACGATATCCTACAGAGGGAAATTGGGGTCATGATAAGTTGGTATCATGGCTCTAGGTTCATAGGTGTTATGAGTCACAAGCAGGTTTAGTATAATCTCGCGGATCGGTACGGAGACGTCTGTACTTATCTTCGGGAAGCTATGGAACTGTTAGGAAATGCTTCACTTCTTTGATTCCATACCGTGCGAGATTTGAACTTCGGATTCTAAATTTCTGTCTTTCTATTCTCTTACAGATGGTGAGGACACATATAGCTGGATCAGATGACCAGACACCCGCGCCCCTGCTAGAGTCGCGAGAGGCTGGGGTTGGGGTAGAGGCCGAGAACATCCACGTGATGCAGCCAGAGCACCCGCACGAGCTGCTACAGAGGAGCCACCAGTAGCTCCAGTTGGAGGGTATGAACCTGAGATGCCTATTACTGCACTAGCCCTCTAGGAGACTCTCGCCTATTTTCTAAGCATGTTCAGCACATTGGCTCAGGCAGGAGTGATACCACTTGCTCCTACCACATCTCAGGCCGGGGGAGGAGCATAGACTCCCGCCGCCCGTACCCTAGGGCAGCGGGTCCAGGTCAACTAGGTTCCTGAGGTCATATCGATGCAGCTAGTAGATCCAGTTCAGCTCGAGTTTAGGGAAGCAATTTCTGAAGGGGAGTAGCTCAGGCTCGAGAGGTACAAGAAGTACCACCCTTTTACTTTCAGTGGCTTGGCATCAGAGGATGCCCAGGGTTTTATTGAGGAGTGCTACCGTATCCTCTGTACTATGAGTATTGAGGAGTCTAGTGGGGTTTCTTTAACTACGTTCTAGCTTAGAGGAGTGGCCTATCAGTGGTGGCAAGCATATGAGTTGGATAGTCCGACCGAGGCAGCTTCACTCACTTGGACTCAGTTCTCAGATATGTTCTTGAGGGAGTATGTCCTCCAGAGTCTCAGAGATACATGGCGCAGAGTTTGAGCAGTTGTGCTAGGGTTCTATGACCATGTCAGAGTATGCGGTCCGGTTTAGTGATTTGGATATGCATGCACCAACCTTGGTTGCTACTGTTTGAGATAGGGTTTTTCGATTTATCGAGGGGCTCAACCCTAGTATCAGATTTAGCATGGCCCGAGGGTTGGAGCTGGACATCGTATGCCAGTAGGTAGTGGGTATTACTAGGAGATTGTAAGGTCTGTTGACTCGGGAGACAGAGAGGAGATGGAGGCCAAGAGGTCTCGAGAGTCTGGCATATATAGTGGTACTTGTGCCCCAGCTGCAGCTCGTCATGGTAGGGGCTATGTGAGTCGCCTTGTTCATTCAGCCCTTCCAGCTGCCAGCGGTGCTCCGTCCACTCCTACACCCCAGGCTCCTTATTATGCACCGCCATTGTCTAGTGCACCTCCTGCATGGGGTGCTTTCAGCGGTCAGTCCAGCCGATCATACCCGAGATAGTCACAGTAGCCACGTCCTCCAAGAGCTTGTTTTGAGTGTGGTGACACTCGTCATATGGTGAGGGATTTCCTCAGACTCAAGAGGGGTGCACCTCAACTGACCACTCAGGCACTGCGTGCTCCACTAGGTCCTCAGGCTATGGTTACAGCACGAGCTACCACTCCACCCGCAGAACCAACTCGAGGTGGAGGTCGGACAGGTAGAGGTCTTCCTAGAGGGGGAGGCCAGGCTAGATATTATGCTCTTCTTGCTAGGACGAAGGCAGTTGCATTCGATTCTGTCATCATAGGGATTGTTCCGGTCAGCCATAGAGATGCATCAGTCTTATTTGATCGAGGCTCCACTTATTCCTATGTGTCATCTTATTTTTCTCTGTATTTGGGTGTATCCTGTGATTCCTTGAGTTATCCTGTCTATGTCTACACCCGTGGGACATTCTATTATTGTTGACCATGTGTATCGGTCGTGTTTGGTTGTTTTTAGTGGTTTTGAGACCAGAGCTGATTTATTATTGCTCAGTATGGTGGATTTTGATGTTATTTTTTGCATGGACTGGTTGGCGCCATATCACGCTATCCTTGATTATCACTCCAAGACGGTGACGTCAGTTATGCCAGGTCTACCACGGCTAGAGTGGAGAGGTAACTTAGATCATGTTCCTAGCAGGGTTGTCTCATTTTTAAAGGCTCAGAGGATGGTTGAAAAGGAGTGTGATGCATATTTGGCATATGTGAGGGATTTTAGTGCTGACACTCCTACTGTCGAGTCAGTTCCAGTAGTGAGGAATTATCCAGACGTATTTTCGGCGGATCTTCCGGGCATACCGCTTGATAGAGATATTGACTTTGGTATTGATTTGTTACCTAGCACACAACCCATTTCTATTCCACCCTATCATATGGCCCCAACAGAGTTGAAAGAATTAACGGAACAGTTGCAAGAGTTTCTTGATAAGGGATTCATTCGGCCTAGTGTGTCGCTTTGGGGTGCTCCAGTCTTATTTGTAAAGAAGAAGGATGGTTCTATGCGGATGTGTATGGATTATTGCCAGTTGAACAAGGTTACAGTGAAGAACATGTATCCATTGCCACGTATTGATGACTTGTTTGATCAGCTTCAGGGTGCCAGAGTGTTCTATAAGATCGACTTTCATTCAGGCTATCATTAGTTGAATATTCGGGAGCCAGATATCCCGAAGACTATGTTCAGGACTTGGTATGGTCATTACGAGTTCCTTGTGATGTCTTTTGGGCTGACTAACGCCCCTGCAACATTCATGCATTTGATGAATAATGTATTTTAGCCCTATCTTGACTCTTTCGTCATTGTGTTTATTGACGATATTATGGTGTATTCCCGGAGTCGGGAGGATCATGAGCAACACCTGAGGACTGTGCTTTACACCTTGAGAGAAAAGAAATTATATGCTAAATTTTCGAAGTGTGAATTCTAGCTAGATTTAGTGGCATTTTTGGGTCATGTAGTGTCGAGTGAGGGGATAAAGGTAGATCCGAAGAAGATTGAAGCAGTGCAAAGTTGGCCCAGACCGTCCTCAGCTACAGAGATCCAGATCTTTCTTGGCTTGGCGGGGTATTACCGTCGATTTTTAGAAGGTTTCTCGTCTATTGCAGTACCTATGATCAGATTGACCCAGAAGGGTGCTCCGTTTAGGTGGACCGAGGAGTGTGAGGAGAGCTAAAGCTTAAGACTGCCTTGACGACAGCTCCAGTGTTGGTATTGTCTACTGGTTCAGGGTCCTATACGGTGTATTGTGATGCGTTGCGCATTGGTCTCGACACGATGTTGATGCAGGACGGTAGGGTGATTGCCTACGCGTCTAGACAACTGAAGGTGCATGAGAAGAACTATCCTGTCCACAACCTCGAGTTAGCATCCATTGTTCATGCCTTGAAGATCCGGCGGAACTATTTTTATGGTATCCCTTGTGAGGTCTACACCGATCATCGAAGTCTACAACATCTGTTTAAATAGAAGGATCTTAACTTGCGGCAACGTAGGTGGTTGGAGTTGCTTAAGGATTATGACATCACCATTCTCTATCATCCTTGAGTTGCAAGGCGGGGAGTTTGGGCAGTTTAGCATATCTACTAGTAGCAGAGAGGCCTTTAGCCTTGGATGTTCAGGCCTTGGCCAACCAATTTGTCAGATTGGATGTTTTCGAGCCGAGTAGAGTTTTGATTTGTGTTGTTTCTCAGTCCGCTCTTTATGATCGTATCAGAGAGCGTCACTATGATGACCCCATCTTCTTATCCTTAAGGATACGGTTCAGCACGGCGATTCCAAAGAGGTCACTATTGGAGATGACGGTGTACTATAGATGCAGGGAAGGCTATGTATGCCCAATGTATATGGTTTGCGTGAGTTGATTCTCCAAGAGGCTCACAATTTGCGGTACTCCATTTATCCAGGTACCGTGAAGATGTATCAGCACTTGAGGCAGCACTATTGGTGGAGGCGGATGAAGAAAACATAGTGGAGTATATAGCTCAGTGCCTAAATTGACAGAAGCTAGAGATTACGGAGTGGAAATGGGAGCGGATCACTATGGATTTTGTTGTTGGGCTCCCACGAACCCAGAGAATATTCGATGCAGTTTGGGTGATTATGGATAGATTGACCAAGTCAACTCTATTCATTCCTGTAGTTACTACTTACTCTTCGGTGCAGCTGGCTCGGGTTTATATTCGCGAGATTGTTAGGCTTCATGGCGTGCCGGTATCTATCATCTCTGACCGAGGCACGCAGTTTACATAGCGGTTCTGGAGAGCCGTACATCATGAGTTAGGTACTCGGGTGGAGTTGAGTACAACATTTCACTCTCAGACAAACGGACAGTCCAGGCACACTATTCAGATATTGGAGGATATGCTTCGTGCGTGTGTGATGAATTTTGGGGGTGCTTGGGATAAGTTCTTGCCACTTGCGAAGTTTGCCTACAACAACAGTTATCAGTCGAGCATTCAGATGGCATCGTAGAAGGCTTTGTATGGTAGGCGGTGCCGGTCTCCAGCGGGTTGGTTCGAGGCAGGAAAGGCTAGGCTATTGGGTACAGACTTGGTTTAGGATTCTTTGAAAAAGGTTAAATTGATTCAGGATCGACTTCGTATAGCCTAGTCCAGGTAGAAGAGTTATGCAGATCGGAAGGTTCGTGACGTTGCATTCATGGTTGGGGAGAGGGTCTTGCTCCGGGTTTTGCCCATGAAGGGTGTTATGAGGTTCAGAAGGAAGGACAAGTCGAGCCCTAGGTATATTGGGCCTTTTGAGATTCTTGAGAGGGTTGGAGAGGTGTCTTACAGACTTGCACTACCACCTAGTCTCTCTGCAGTTCATCCAGTATTCCATGCTTCCATGCTCCAGAAGTATCACGGCAATCCGTCTTATGTGTTAGACTTCAGCACAATCCAGTTGGACAAGGATCTATCTTATGTTGAGGAGCCGGTGGCCATTTTGGACAGGCAAGTTCGAAAGTTGAGGTCGACGAACATCGCTTTAGTGAAGGTTCAGTGGAGGGGTCATCCGGCCAAGGAGGCAACTTGGGAGACCGATCATGATATGCGCAGCTGTTATCCTCATCTTTTCACCACTTCGAGTATATCTCTATATTCGTTCGAGGATGAATGTTTGTTTTAAGAGGGGGAGGATGTAGCGACCCGACAGGTCATTTTGAGAGTATTAGCCCCGAACCCCTATTTATTGCTTTCGCCATTTCATTTTGTGGCTACGTGACTTGCCGGAAGGTATGGGTTTTGGTTTCAGAGTGAAATGGGACACATAATCCCTAAAATAGAAGTTTAAGTCGTAGGAATTGACCGTAGTTCAAATTATGCGAATATGACTCCGGAATGGGGTTTTGACGGTTCCAATAGCTCCGTATGATATGTTTGGCCTTAGGAGTGTGTCCGGATGTTGATATGGAGGTCTTTAGGTCATTTCGACGTTAGTTGGCGAAAGTTGGAAAATTGAATGATTTTTGAAAAGTTTGACCGGGAGTGGACCTTTTGATATCAGGGTTGAATTCTGATTTCAGAAGTTGAAATACGTCCATAATGTCAATTGTAACTTTTGTGCAAAATTTAAGGTCAATCGGACTTGATTTGATAGGTTTCGGCATCGGATGTGGAAGTTAGAAGTTTATAAGTTCATTAAGCTTGAATTGGGGTACGATCATGGTTTTGGCATTGTTTTATGTGATTTGAAGGATCGACAAAGTTCGTATGATATTTTAGGAATTTTTGGTACAATTGGTTGAGGTCCCGAAGGCCTCGGGTGTGATTCGGATCATGTTCAGCGCAATTCGGATCATTGAAGAATAGCTGAAGTTGCTGGTTTTTCTCAAGTCTGGTTTCCTTCAATGCCATCGCGTGGATTGGTCCACGACCGCAAAGGTTTTTTTTTGGGTGGACTGAGTTTTACATTTCGCATTCGCAGAGAATTGGACGCGAACGCGGAAGGTTGGTTCACAGCGAGTCGCGAACGCGTGGCGTAGGTCGTGCTCGCGTAGAGGTATTTGGTGTTACAGGTTCACGCGTGGTTGTGCTTTGCGATCGCGTGGCTTAGTTCACGACCGCGTAGGTCTGGGCACTCTTTGTCCGCGTTCGTGTGGTATCAATCGCGTTTGCGAAGGCCATTTTTGGGGGCAGCCTTGCTTTCTTCTTCGCGATCGCGAGGGTTATTCTGCGATCGCGTAGTGTAATAACTCGGCATCAGAACTTAAATTTCAAAATTTTAGGGTTTTTCTCTCATTTTTATTTTGGGACTTTGAGAGCTCGGATTGAGGCGAAACTTTGGGGGATTTTCAGAGAAAATATTTGGGTAAGGATTCTTGACTCATTTTTGATTAATTCCCACTAATCTATCATTAATTGCTTTATTAATTAAGGATTTGGGTTGAGAAATTGGGAGAAAAGGTGTAAAGTTCTTAGACCGAATTTTGAGGTTTTGATTGAAATTTTGGTATCGGATTTGAGAAATTTTGGTATGGGTGGACTTGTAGTTGAATGAGTATTCATATTTTATGACTTTTACCCGATTCCGAGACGTGAGTCCGAGTTGACGTTTTGGGGCGATGTTTTAATTCTTTGCTAAAGTCGTAGTTCCATTATTTAAATTAGTTTCTTATAGTTATATTTATAATATGTAATTACTTTTGGTTAGATTTGGGCCGTTCGGAGTGGGAAAGTCGAGGGAAAGGCATTCTTATTGACAAATTGAGCTTGATTTGAGGTAAGTGACTTGTCTAACCTTGTGTGAGGGAAAATCCCCTTAGGTTTTGATACTGTTATGGTATTTGCAATATGTGAAGGCCATGTACGCGAGGTGACGAGTGCGTACTCAGGCTAAATGTTAAAAATCTAGTTCTTGCTGAGTAGTTTTCTTTTATTTCCTTAACTGAGTTGCTCTAGCATGTGTAGTTATCATGTTTAGCCTAATGTCGCATGTCTACGTGTCTTAACTCTTACTTGCAATTTGTGCAACATGCTTAGTTGAATTACCTACCTCCTTGATTTTGTATTCAGTTTTTAGCTGTAGGATTCCTTGCTGTAAATTCGTTGTTCCATTAGTTATGAGTTGTGTATTTACTTTTGAGACTACGTAGCGATACCTCGGGAGCACCCCTATTGCATATTTACTTTTGGGACTACGAGGCCATACATCGGGAGCGCCCCTATTGCATATTTACTTTTGGGACTACAAGGCCGTACCTCGGGAGCGCCCCTGTTATATATTTACTTTTGGGACTACGAGGCGGTACCTCGGGAGCGCCCCTGTTGTGTATTTAATTTTGGGACTACGAGGTGGTGCCTCGAGAGCGCCCCTGCTGTTTACCTCTATTTGCTGTGTTGTTATCTTTCTGTGATTTCTCATAGTTCACATCTCAGTCATTTCATTAAACTATTATATCTCATGCCTTATTTCCTATTATTTCTAGTAGGGCGCTGACCTGACCTCGTCACTACTCTACTGAGGATATGCTTGGCACTTACTAGGTACCGTTGTGGTGTACTCATACTACACTTCTGTACATCTTTTTGTACAGATCCAGGTACTGCTTACCAGACCAGGTACTAGTGAGATAGTCCGTACGTGAAGACTTCAAGATACATCTGCCAGCGTCCGCAGACCTCGGAGTCCCCCTTTATCTTTATTATGTTATTTTCTTTATTTTCATTAGACTGTGATGTATAGAGATACATAAAAGTTTCTCTTTAGATCTTGTGACTTATTTTTACCAGGTTCTGGGAGTTGTAACTATTTTGAATCGCATTTCTTATTTATTTCAGATGTTGAGGTTGAGTATCAGCTTTATATTTAGTTATTCCGCATAATTATTAGGCTTACCTAGTCTTAGAGGCTAGGTGCTGTCACGACATCCTACGTAGGGATATTGGGGTCATGACAATTATGAATCGGACTAACACTTGCAGGAAACGACCAAGGGAGAATGTGACTATTAGGTCTGAAAGCACGCGTTGCACTTTTTTTCCCTTGAACCGGTTTTGTCCCAAAATAGGTTTTTCGGCAAGTTTTTTAACGAGGCAACAATAAATCATGCTAACTAGAATCAAAAACCGGTCTTAACCGGAGTCAATGGGCATTTATTTCGCATCAACAATATCCGAGCCCTCTCAAGATTGACCTCAAGTACTGGGGGTCATTACCCTCGGGTTAAGGTTCTTAGCAAGGAAAGAAGGAAACTTTGTACTTGAATAAGCTAAGGCTCGGTGGTTAGGATTTATAAGGGCCAAACGGTCGAATGAACCGTGTCCACATAATCCACCTTAGCCATGATACAAGATTTTATACGCTTTCGATCATGTAATTTACATACAAAAATGAAAGAAAGTTTTCACCTTGCTATTACGCATTTGTGCCTAATAAATTATGGATCCTAAGAGCCCATGGGCTACCCATATTCGAGGACTATCGAGCCCAAGGGCTACCCCTACTCAGGGACTGTCGTTCGAAAAATGTTTGGGCAACTCGGGCTACCAAATCCCGGGCACAAAACCTATTAGGTGGCGCCTAAATACAAAAGGCTACGGCCACCCTAAAAATGACTCGGAGACGTCCGAAGCTCGTAATCAGAACATAAGGCCTTTATAAAATTTGAAACCTGTTAAAAGATTATCCTCGAAAAAAGCATCGTCTGAAAACACTTAAGCATCTCGAAAAAAACTTCCGGTCATACCGAGTTCTCAAAGCTTCGAGCAAACAAAGTTGTATCAGAGTCAGGCTATGTTCGAACCTTTGAAAATTGGACGCCCTATGACAAGATTTGATTCTTTGCTAAGGCATTAGAAACATTGCGAGAATAAAAATTATGAAGAGATGCTAAAAAAGTAGTGACTCGAAATTGCCAGAAAGGGAAATTTTATATATATTTAGGAATGTATTTACAAAGGCCCAACAAAAATGGACTCAGAATAAACAAAAAATATACACAAGACAAAAACTAAAAAAGTGCTAAGGCATTCATGTCTGGTCTTCACCGGGGCTCGACTCGTCGCTAAAATCGTCGGAGCCTTCGGATCCCTCAGAACCCTCGGAGCCATCGGCATCTTCAGGATCGTGAAGTTTCTTCGCCTCGGCCTCAAACTTTATTTCTTCCTCGATCTCAGTCGACAGGTCAAAACCTCGAGCGTGAATCTCTTCGAGAGTCTCCCTTCGAGGCAGTCGCCTCATATATTCGGCATTGGTCTTTAGGCGGGTATCAGCTGCTTCGACATCGGCATTGAATTGGGCCACCATCTCTTCGACATCGGCAGAGGTTGTATCCAACTTGGACTTCATTACCTCGTACTCTCTACCGATGGCGTCCCGCTCTGGGACAACCAAGCTCAGCTGTGCTCGGAGATCATCATTCAGCTTGGACTGCTTGTCAGCTTTCTCCTTCTCCACCCAAAGTTGAATCTCTACCGATGCTAGCTTTGCCTGGGCAGTTTCCTTCTCCGAAGCTAGAAAGTCCATTTTGCTCTTCCACCCATCGGCTATGGCTTGGATCTCGTTCATCTCGATTCAGAGTTGGTCGATCTTCTATTGGACCTGCAAGATTTTGTCGTTAGCCACCATGACTAGTTCCTCGTTTCTAACTTCAAAGACCTTTACCTTTTCGACCAGGTCAGCATGTTCCTACCTCAGGGTCGAAGCTTCCTTCTGATCCCTATCTATCTCGGCCCGAAGTTCGTTGACGGCCCTATCTTGTTGCTCGCTGAGGAGCTTGTACATATCCTTCTTTCGAGACTGCTCCTTGAGCGCGAACTTGAGCTGATTGACCTCGGAACATGTAATGACCCGACTTGTTATTTTAAGAATTAATCCCCCGTTCAGTGACCTAAGGTCTCGAGCAACTTCATAATAAGTATTATGACCCGCGGGTGTGGTCGAGTTTGATTTTTCGGAAGATTCAAAATTAATTAAAAGAAATAATCCTTAATTAGAAGCTTAAATTTGAAATAGTTGACCGGAGAGTTAACTTTTAAGCATACGACTCCGGAATGGAATTTTGATGATGTCAATAGCTCCGTATAGTGATTTTGGACTTTGGAGCGTGTACGGAAAATTATTTGGAGGTCCGTAGTTGAATTAGGCTTGAAATGCCGAAAGTCAAATTTTTGGGAAGTTTGATCGGGGGTTGACTTTTTGATATCGAGGTCGGAATCTGATTATGGAAATTTGAGTTGGTTCGTTATGTTATTTATGACTTGTGTGCAAAATTTGAAGTCATTCCGAATTGATTTGATGTGTTTCGGCACAAGATATAGAATTTGAAAGTTCAAAGTTCATAAATTTTGATTTGAGGTGTGATTCGTTGTTTTGATGTTGTTTGATGTGGTTTGAAGCCTTGACTAAGTTCGTAGTGTATTTTGGATATAATTTGTTAAGGTCCTGAGGTCCTCGGGTGGATTTCGGAAGGTAAACGGAATGGATATTGGACAAATAGGGTTGCTGGAAATTTCTGTTGCAGAGCTGTTCGTCAGAAATTTCTGATGCTTGGACCCGACTTTGAAAGCTTATATCTCATAATTTCTAAGGAATCAATAAATTATCAAAACATAAAAATTGTAGTCTTTTGATTCTAGTTTTCATAAAGTTAAACCATTTATCATTTGGACATTAGTACATAAAGTTATGATTAATTGAATAAAGGCTGGTAGAGCAGTTTTGCCAGAAATTTTGCCAGAAATTTCTGATGCGTGGAGCCGACTTTGGAAGCTTATATCTCGCAATTCATATGGAATCGAAAAATTATCAAAACATAAAAGTTGTAGTATTTTGATTCTAGTTTCCATAAAGTCATTCATCATTTGGACATTAGTATATAAAGTTATGATTGATTGATTGAAGGTTGGTGCAAGCAAGTTCTCGTGTAAACTTTTAGTGACGGAAAATGGACTTTTAGTGACGGATGGGCATAAACTTAAGGACCAAAAATGTTCATTTCCTTCATTTCATTTTGAATTTTTGGAGCACGGTTCTTGGGTGATATTTGGGTGATTTTCACGGAAAAGCATTGGGGTAAGTGTTCCTTATCGTATATTGATTATATTTCATGATTCCATACTCATTTACATCATGAGTCTGTGAATTTATGGAAGAAAAATCAAGATTTTTGCAAAATCTTCCAAAAATAAAATTTTAAGATTTGGAGGTCGAGTTGTTATCAGAATATGATAAAATTGGTATGGGTAGACTCTTAATTGAATGGATTGTCGAATTTTGTGAGTTTCGTCGGATTCCGAGACGTGGGCCTCACAAGCGATTTTTGAGTTAAATTTCGGATTTTGTTGGAAAATTAGTATTTTCATATGAAATTAAGTCATATAATTAGTATTGACTGAATTGAATTAATTTGGATAGATTTGAGCTGTCCGAAGGTCAATTTAAGCAAGAAGACAATTTTGGAATATCGGCATAACTTCAAAAATATAAGTGTCTTGCTTAACCTCGATTGGGGGAATTACCCCTTAGGCATCGAGTCTTATATGCCATTTGTGAAATATAAAAAGCCGCGTACGCGAGGTGACGAGTACGTATTCGGACTTATATGTGCAAATTTTATTGTGTTAAAGTCTTGGGAATATTGTGTAGTAAATTGAATAATTGTTAGTATATATTTAATCATCTATTCGCCATGCCTCAAATCACATTTATTGAATTTGTTTTTATATGAAAATTTGATGTAATTATTACTTGTATATTTATGTGAATTTTGTGAGTTTGATGGTTGATATTCTTGGAATTTAATTTTCATTATGAATTTTTCCTATGCAAATAATTAATTAAGCAAGATTAAGAAGATGTGCTAATATAATTACCTAAATTTGGATTAATGAAGGCTTTGCTCTATGCTGAATAATTTCTATCTCTGTTGATTATTTTTGTGGTATTATACACATTGTGTGAAGCCTTCGGCTATTTGTTATGAAATTAATTTATTTGGTTGTATCTTTGGAATTTGGTTGTGGCCATTGGGAAAATTGTGATATGAATTGATTTTGTTATATTGCCGTGATAATATTCCGTGTAAATTATTGTGTTAATTAAGTTATTATTTTGAGGATATAAGGGTGGCATTTCATTGTTGATATTATGTGGGTATAAGGGGGGCATTTCACTGTTGTTATGTGTGTTGGGATATTGTCTGGGTGGAGCGATAAGGGTGTCTATAGGAGAGATAAGGGTGGCAATAGGAGCGATAAGGGTGGCTATTGATATTGTCAGGGCGGAGGGATAAGGGTGACTATTATAGGAGTTATAAGGGTGGCTATAGGAGAGATAGGGGTGACTATTGTCAGGGATGATATGTGATGATGTGGAGTGGTTGCATTGGTGATTTTATGTGATGTTGTAACTTTCCTTGTGTTTATTTTTATACCTTGTGCAAATTGTCTTATTGTTAATAAATTGATAATAGTCTGATTTATGTTGAAATTGGGAGCCTGTGGCTATTGCCAGGCGGATTATGAAAAGAAATATGGGCACGAGATGTCGTGAATAAATAATGAAGATATTAGCACGTGAATTGTCCGTGCAGTTGAGATATGAAATGTGAGCACGAAGTGCTGGGGAAAGTATGGCGGTTTTATTATTGGCACTTGAACTGTCCGTGCAGATGTGATATGAAAATTGGGCACGAAGTGTCGGGAAAATATGATGATTTAATTATGGGCACGATGTGCCGTGAAAATATGAAAAGGGCTGAGACCCGTACTTTTATGATTATGAAATGATGTGTCACATGGTGACTTTTAATTGAAAGAATTATATTCAAAATATTTATTTGGAAGGATTTTTATTCAAAAAGTAGTATTTAAAGGAATTATATTTGAAAGATATTTATTTGAGGAAATTATATCTGAAAAAGATTTATTGAATTAATTATATTTGAAAGATATTTATTTGAGGAAGTTATATTTGAAAGAGAGTTATTTGGAAGAATTATATGTGAAAGATATTTATTTGAAGAACTTGATTTACTTGGGTGTACTTGTATTTATTATTTGTGGAGTAATATTAATAGTGTTCTTGTTGCCATGTCGGGCATATCACTGGTTGATTTGTGTTGCCCTTATTATTATTTGTTTTCTATTATTTTGTATGCTATATTGCACAGGTAATTAAACTAGTGAGTGTCTTGACTGTACCTCGTCTCTACTCCATTGAGGTTAGACTTGATATTTACTGGGTACCGACCGTGGTGTACTCATACTACACTTCTGCATATTTTTTCTGCAGAGCCAGGTATTGGAGATATCAGACTTGGACAGAGTTACAGTGAGATCGCAAGGATTCAAGGTAGAGCTTCTTGGTCGTCACAGTTCCTTGGAGTCTTTCCATTTTATTGTATTGTTATTTATTATTCAAACAATATTGAGTATTCGGTCCTTGAGATCATTTCATGTATTCAGTTAGAGTTCGTGACTCAGTACTACCAGTCTTGGGAGGTTGTTATATTCATATTTGTTCCGCTGTTGGTTTTGATTACCTATTTAATTCATATTAAAAAATGGCTTGAAATGTAATTGTAATCGGCTTACCTAGTCCTAGAGACTAGGTGCCATCACGGCGTCTGTGGTGGGATTTTGGGTCGTGAGAGAACGGTACAGGAGGAATCTCTCGTGGTGAAGTTCCTAGGCCTGCAAAACAACGAAAGTCGTGGAGGTATCAAAACCTAAGTAAAATTCAAAAGGACGTAATGATGCCTTACCCGGTTCAACGCCTGTTGTGCCTCATTGAAAAGACACAGAACACCCACCTCATTCATTTTTACATGGTCTTCTTCGGTCACCAGACATCAGAGGTAGCTGGCTACGGCCACGGGAGCGGATAAACCCCGAGCACCCTCCGAGATAGTAAGAATAATCGATCTCTTGCGTGCGGGATCCACACTCGGAGCAGGAAACTGATTAACCAATTTTGGGCTCGAACTTGGCCCGCCAGCTTCCGAAGGTACATTCTTCTTCGGGACCTCCTAGTCGCCTAGCCTTGAAAAATCGTCCAAATTGGACAAGTCCACACCATCAAAGAAGGAACATAGGGGGTCATCTGCACCTTGTGCTCCTTCACTTCATTTCTCTTTACCTGTTTGGGCCTCGTCGAGCATAGAATCGGTGTAGGAGGGTATCTCAACAATCCTAATCACACCGGTAGCCTACTTTAAGGAAGGAGCAGTTTCTTGAAAGGTCGTGGCCTCCATCTCGACTTCGGACTCTCGGATTGGGAGGGGACCGACCTCATGGCTCTTCTCCTCAATTGTCGCCTGCTCCCCAAGAGGGATCGATCTGTGGGCAACAAAAAAGTCATCTTCTTCCGACTCATCCTTGAGCCGGAGAAGCGAGTCAGAATCTGGCACCCGGGATTTGGTACTCTTCTTGGGCTTACGAGCCACCCTCTTCTTTGGCTTTACCTCGGAACCCGGGGAGTGACAAGTTGGTATCAGAGCTCTAGGTTCATAAGTTCTACGAGTCGCGAATGAGTTTGGTAGAGTATTGTGGATCGGTACGGAGATGTCTGTACTTATCTTTGAGAGGCTACATAGCTACTAGGAAAACATTTCACTTCTTTCATTCCTCATCGTGCGGTATTTATTCATCTTGAAGCATATATCTTATGTTATTTTGCATCCACTCGTGTATGAAATTATGCACTAAGTATCAACTATGCGCCAACGGTTCGTGATACTACTGAGGGGTTATAAGGGAGACGGGTTGCTCAACCATTATTACAATATGTCGTCCAGATCGAGGATGCAGAAGTATTGAGAGATCATTCAGTTGTGCACATTGGGGTGCAGCAGGTTCTGACATCTGATTGATAAGTATGATATTAAGAAGGTTTAATAAATTGCCTAATCATCACAATTGTGGTAGGGTCACGAGGTGGATGTAGATCTGAAATAGTTGGTGGTATTAGAGACTTTGTAGTTCGTACGGGATTTCTATTTAGCGAAGGGTACATACGCAGCCAAGGCACTAGAGGAAGCGAGTTTAATTGTCACGAGGATGACATGCGCCAAATAAATCACTTGAGGTGTCTTATGACCGATGTCCTACGAGCGATGAAGGTTAGTATTGTGGATCATCGGAATGTGTCCTGTGGCTTCGCGCCAAGTGAGGGAGTCTAAGGTGGCCAAAAAGGTCTCGAAGCTCTGGAGGGTTCAGTGGCTTTTACTCTTCAGCTATGACCCATTATGGCGGAGGTTCGAGCAGTCGGTCAGCTCAGTCCGCACATCAGATTACTCGAGATGCCCCAGTAAGTTCTTATAGTGCACCACCGACATGATATATTTTTACACTGGTTATTCCAGTTATCCGGCATAGACTCAGTACGAGCAGCCGCAACCTCAGAGGGGCTGTTATGAGTGTGGTGACACTAGGCACATTATGAGAGATTGTCCCAGACTTGGTTGGGGTGAATTTTATCATAACACTCAGACTATAGGCCCCAGTGCAGCTACTACTCCACATGCACAACCAGTTAGGGGTGGAGGATAGACGGGTAGAGGGCGCCTATGAGGTGGAGGCCCAACCCGTTGATATAATCGCTATGATTTGGCTGAGGCCGATACACCAGATGATGTCATTACAGGTGTGATCCAATTTGTTATAAAAGAACATTTTCCCTTAGTTTGATTCAGATCTGAATATTGAGGTGAGTCCTCCTATTATGCTCCGCTTATGGGTGAGCATCGTAATTCTGTGAACCACTTATATGTTTATCCCTATTGGGAGGTTTGATGATATTATCCCGTGTCTATCAAATTATTTTTGGGCACCATTGAGGGCTATAAGTCCAAAAGTATTTTTTATTATTCATTACAGTGGGTTTGATGTGTTTCTAAATAATTAATTCCAATTTTATGGATTATATGCCCTACTGGTATGAGGGTTCATTATGTGTTATGAAAAATGTTTACGAAATTTATTGAAAAGAAGAAAAAAGGAAATTGAAATTTCAGTTGGCACAATGTGCAAAATACTTGTGATTTAGAGTTGAGGACAAGATCCTCGCATTTTTATATGATGTGAAATATTTAAATCGGGCTACAAGCCACAGTGAAAGTTATATAAGGACGAGGTCCTTGTGATGAAATATTTATGAGTTTAAATTCTCCCTTTGTGAAGTTTAATTTGTACTAAAGTACTAATAGGGAGTTATGCCTGATAGACTTATCTGATAATTCTTTTATGTGTTTCTGTACCATAACTGTGCCATAGTTATTGAGTTTTAGCCTACGAGGTGAGTCCTAGGTGGCGTTAAATGTGACTCGTTAAGTCAGGTAAATAGTTATGAGGTCTTCATACCTCACATTTTGTTGTCAGTGTTGTGAAAAATTCGAAACGAGGTGTTGGTTAATATGAGATTAATTGATGATGCTGGAATTAATTATGAACAACTTTTAAGACCAGAGATGTGGTGATGGGCATACATATGATGTGCTTCATGTCCTGATATCATTATGATAATGCAGTGCTTGTAATGCTGAGATTAGTGTTATTGATATATACATTGTGGTACTTTGTTGGGTTATGGATGTGTTGTTACGAGTTGTTTTGGTGTTACTCTGGCAGGTGGATAGGCCCAATTACAGGGGAGACTCTGTCAAAATTTCTAAAAAATTTGGGAGTTAGAAAAATTTGGGGGATTGATACGTGCAAAAGAAGAGATAAGTTATGCTATGTGTTTGAGGGCGAATGATCCTAATCGGGGGAGAATGTAACACCCCAAATTTTTTTTGAAGTACTTCAACACTATCAAGAAAGTTGATGTGTGCATAGGCACGAGTTGCTATAGCCAGTTGAGACTAATACCATGCGTTGTTGTGAAAATCAAGCCTTTTGAAAATTTTGGAGTGTAAGGAATTGGTCTTAAAGTTTACGAATATGGAAAAAAGAAATAATCTCAAATGAGATGATGTTGTCGGGCTTATCTCAAATGCGGTAATGTGGGATCAACCGTGAGTATATGTGTAAAAGTAAAACCATCAATTTGGTAACCTCAGAATAATTCTTAGCACGTTCGAGGACGAACGTTTGTTTAAGAGGTGGAGAATGTAACGACTCGACTTGTCGTTTTAAGAATTAACGTCTCATTCAGCGACTTAAGGTCTCGAGCAACTTCGTAATAAGTATTATGACCCGCAGGTGTGGTCGAGTTTGATTTTTCGGAAGATTCGAAATTAATTAAAAGAAACAATCCTTAATTTAGAAGCTTAAATGGAAAGAGTTGACTGGAGAGTTGACTTTTGAGCAAACGCTTCTGGAATAGAATTTTGATGATGTCAATAGCTCCGTATGGTGATTTTGGCCTTAAGAGCATGTCCGAAAAATTATTTGGAGGTCCGTAGTGGAATTAGACTTGAAATACCGAAAGTTGAATTTTAGGGAAGTTTGACCGGAGGATTGACTTTTTGATATCGAGGTCGGAATTCGATTATGGAAATTGAAATAGGTCCGTTATGTCATTTATGACTTGTAATCAAAATTTGAAATCATTCCGAATTGATTTGATGTATTTTGGCACAAGATATAGAATTTGAAAGTTCAAAGTTCATAGATTTTGATTTGAGGTGTGATTCATCGTTTTGATATTGTTTGATGTGGTTTGAAGCCTCGACTAAGTTCGTATTGTATTTTAAGATATGTTGGTATAATTTGTTAAGATCCCGAGGGCCTCGGGTGGATTTCGGAAGGTAAACAAAATGGATTTCAAACAAAGAGAGCTGCTGGAAATTTTTGTTGCCGAGCTGTTCGCCAGAAATTTCTGATATGTGGAGCCAATTTTAGAAGCTTATATCTTGCAATTCATAAGGAATCGGAAAATTATCAAAACATGAAAGTTGTAGTATTTTGATTCTAGTTTCCATAAAGTTAAACCATTTATTATTTGGACATTAGTACATAAAGATATGATTGATTGAATGAAGACAAGTAGAGCAGTTTTGCCAGAAATATTTGATGCGTGGAGCCGATTTTGGAAGCTTATATCTCGCAATTCATACGGAATCGGAAAATTATCAAACCATGAAAGTTGTAGTATTTTGATTCTAGTTTCCATAAAGTTAAACCATTCATCATTTGGATATTAGTACATAAAGTTGTGATGAATTGAATAAAGGCTGGTGCAAGCAAGTTCTGATGTAGACTTTTAGTGACAGAAAATTGACTTTTAGTGACGGATGGGCAGAAACTTAAGGACCAAACAAGGTCATTTCCTTCATATCGTTTTGGATTTTTGGAGCACGGTTTTTGGGCGATTTTCACGGGAAAACATTAGGGTAAGTGTTCCTTATCCTATATTGATTATATTTCATGAATCCATACTCATTTACATTATGAATCCGTGAATTTATGGAAGAAAAATCAGGAATTTTGCAAAATCTTCCAAAAATAAAAATTTAAGATTTGGAGATCGAATTGTTATCGGAATTTGATAAAATTGGTATGGGAAGACTCGTAATTGAATGGGTTGTCGGATTTTGTGAGTTTCGTCGGATTCCGAGATATGGGCCCCACAGGTGATTTTGAGTTAAATTTTGGATTTTGTTGGAAAATTAGTATTTTTATATAATTAGTATTGACTGAATTGAATTAATTTGGATAGATTTGAGCTGTCCGAAGGTTAATTCAAGCAAGAAGGCAATTTTGGAATATCGGCATAACTTCAAAAAGATAAGTGTCTTGCTTAACCTCGAGTGGAGGAATTACCCCTTAGGCATCGAGTCTTATGTGCCATTTGTAAAATGTAAAAAGCCGCGCACACGAGGTGACGAGTACGTACTCGGGCTTATATATGCAAATTTTATTGAGTTAAAATTTTGGGAATATTGTGTAGTAAATTGGATAATTATTGGCATATATTTAATCATCTATTCGCCATGCCTCAAATCACATTTGTTGAATTTATTTTTATATGACAATTTGATGTAATTATTACTTCTATATTTATGTGAATTCTGTGATTTGATGGTTGATATTCTTGGAATTTAATTTTCGTTATGAATTTTCCTAATGCAAATAATTAATTAAGCAAGGTTAAGAAGATGTGCTAATATAATTACCTAAGTTTGGATTAATGAAGGCTTTGCTTTATGCTGAATAAGTTCTATCTCTGTTGATTATTTTTGTGGTGTTATACACATTGTGTGGAGCCTTCGGCTATTTGTTATGAAATTAATTAATTTGGTTGTATCTTTAGAATTTGGTTTTGGACATTGAGCAAATTGTGATATGAATTGATTTTGTTATGTTGCCGTGATAATATTCCGTGTAAATTATTGTGTTAATTAAGTTATTATTTTGAGGATATAAGGGTGGCATTTCACTGTTGATATTATGTGGGTATAAGGGGGGCATTTCACTGTTGTTATGTGTGTTGGGATATTGTCTGGGCGGAGAGATATGGGTGGCTATAGGAGAGATAAGGGTGGTTATAAGAGAGATAAGGGTAGCAATAGGAGTGACAAGGGTGGCTATTGATATTGTCAGGGTGGAGGGATAATGGTGACTATTATAGGAGTGATAAAGGTGGATATAAGAGAGATAAGGGTGGCTATTGTCAGGGATGATATGTGATGATGTGGAGTGGTTGCATTGGTGATTTTATGTGATGATGTGACTTTTCTTGTGTTTATTTTTATACCTTGTGCAATTTATCTTGTTATTGATAAATTGATAATAGTCTGATTTATATTGAAATTGGAAGCCTGTGGCTATTGCCAGGCAGATTATGAATAGAAATGTGGGCACGAGATGCCGTGAATAAATAATGATGATATTGGCACGTGAATTGTCCGTGCAGTTGAGATATGAAACGTGGGCACAAAGTGCTGGGTAAAATATGATGGTTTTATTATTGGCACATGAACTGTCCGTGCTGATGTGATATGAAAAATGGGCACGAAGTGTCGGGAAAATATGATGATTTAATTATGGGTACGAAGTGCCGCGAAAATATGAAAAAGGCTGAGACCCGTACTTTTATGATTATGAAATGATGTGTCACATGGTGACTTTTAATTGAAAGAATTATATTCAAAATATTTATTTGGAAGAATTTTTATTCAAAAAGTAGTATTTGAAGGAATTATATTTGAAAGATATTTATTTGAGAAAATTATATTTGAAAAAGATTTATTGAAAGAATTGTATTTGAAGGATATTTATTTGAGGAAATTATATTTGAAAGAGAGTTATTTTGAAGAATTATATGTTAAAAATATTTATTTGAAGAACTTGATTTACTTGGGTGTACTTGTATTTATTATTTGTGGAGTAATACTAATAGTGTTCTTGTTGCCATGCCAGGCATATCACTGGTTGATTTGTATTGCCTTTATTATTATTTGTTTCCTATTATTTTGTATACTATATTGCACAGGTAATTAGACTAGTGAGTGTCTTGATTGTACCTCGTCTTTACTCCATTGAGGTTAGTCTTTATACTTACTGGGTACCGACTGTGGTGTACTCATACTACACTTCTGCACATTGTTTTGTGTAGAGCCAGGTATTGGAGATATCGGAATCGGACAGAGTTAGAGTGGGATCGCAAGGATTCAAGGTAGAGTTGCTTGGTCGTCGCAATTCCTTGGAGTCTTTCCATTTTATTGTACTGTTATTTATTATTCAAACAATATTGAGTATTCGATTCTTGAGATCATTCCATGTATTCAATTAGAGTTCATGACTCAGTACTACCAGTCTTGGGAGGTCTTTATATTCATAATTATTCCGCTGTTGGTTTTGATTACATATTTAATTCATATTCAAAAATAAATGGCTTGAAATGTAATTGTAATCAACTTACCTAGTCTTAGAGACTAGGTGTCATCACGACGCATGTGGTGGGATTTTGGGTAGTGACAGAACGGTACCGGAGGAATCTCTCGTGGTGAAGTGCCTAGGCCTGCAAAACAACGAAAGTCGTGGAGGTATCAAAACCTAAGTAAAATTCAAGAGGACGTAATGATGCCTTACCCGGTTCAGTGCCTGCTGCGCCTCATTGATAAGACACAGAACACCCACCTCATTCATTTTTACATGGTCTTCTTCGGTCGCCAGGCATCAGAGGTAGCTGGCTACGGCCACGGGAGCGGATAAAACCCGAGCATCCTCCAGGATAGTAAGAATAATCGATCTCTCGCGACCGGGGTCCACACTCGGAGCAGGAAACTGATTAACCAATTTTGGGCTTGAACTTGGCCTGCTAGCTTCCGAAGGTACATTCTCTTCGGGACCTCCAAGTCACCTAGCCTGGAAAAATCGTCCAAATTGGACAAGTCCACGCCATCAAAGAAGGAGCATAGGGGGTCATGTGCACCTTGTGCTCCTTCACTTCATTTCTCTTTACCTGCTTGGGCCTCGTTGAGCATAGAATCAGTGTAGGAGGGCATCTCAACGATGTCAATCACACCGGTAGCCTCCTTCAAGGCAAGAGCAGTTTCTTGAAAGGTCGTGGCCTCCATCTCGACTTCGGACTCTCGGATTGGGAAGGGACCGACCTCATGGCTCTTCTCCTCGATTGTCGCCTGCTCCCCGAGAGGGATCGATCCGTGGGCAACAAAAATGTCATCTTCTTCCGACTCATTCTTGAGCCGGAGAAGCGAGTCAGAATCTGGCACCCGGGATTTGGTACTCTTTTTGGGCTTACGAGCCACCCTCTTCTTTGGCTTTACCTCGGAACCCGGGGAGCCCGAAGACTTTCTTTTCCTCTTCTACCTTTCCCCCACGGCAGCCTCGGGTTGTGTGATGACCCAAAATGTAATCTTTAAAGTTAATAATTAATTCTGCGTTCTAAGATCTCGAAAAGCACTATTTATCATTACTCGACTTGCGTGCACAGTCCATAAAATTTTCCGAAAAGTGTTTATGTGAAAAATGAATTAAAATGTGAATTAGAGCTTTAAATCTCAACTGAGTTGACTTTGGTAAATATTTTGAGCAAATGGACTCGGATCAGTATTTTGATAGTTCTGGTAGGTCCGTATCGTGATTTGGGACTTGGGTGTATGCCCAGAATCGAATTCCGAAGTCCCTAGCCCGAGATCTGAAATTTTGATAAAAAATTAAAAGTTTGTAAGCTTATGAGTTTTAAGAAATTAATGATGTTGGATTTATGGACACCGGGTCCATATTTTGGTTTCGCAGCCCGGTATAGGTCCACTATAATATTTATGACTTGTCTGCCAAATTTGGTGAGAAACGGAGTTGATTTGACGTGATTCGGACGCCCGATTGTAAAAATATAAGTTTTAAAGTTTTCTTGAAAATTTTCTCGATTGGTGTACGATTCGTACTTTTAGGTGTTATTTGGGCAATTTGATCACGCGAACAGGTCCGTAGCATATTTTATGATTGAAATTCATATATGGTTTGTGTCCGAAAAGTTCCGGATGAGTTTTGAGGTGAGTTTTGAGCGAGTCCGGGCATTTCGGCACTCTAATATTGTTCTGGCACTTTTGGGGGCACGGACCGCGCATTTTAGGGCGCTGAGGTGAAGGAGGGCATGGACAGCAGCAGAATTTCACGGCTGCACTCAATATTTCGCGGACCGCGTAATTCTGTCCACGGCCGCGCTCCAAGAAGTTCTGCCGATCTGTTGGTCCGACTTCGGAAGCCTATATCATTTGATCTACAAGGACTTTTGAGATGATTCAAAAACAAAAGTTGTAGCCCTTCGTGTCTAGTTTGGACATCTGTAGGGAATGTTATGGCCAAAATACTAAAGCCTAGCAGTGCAGCCCTAAGGATTTCGTAGCTGTACCATTTTTTCGTGACCGCCGGACCTGGAGCACTGCCGCGCTTGGAATTTCGCTGACCGCGAAATTTGAGTTTAGAGGATGTACTCTATATCCGAGATTTAGGTTATTATTTCAGTTTTGGACTTTGGGAGCTCAGTTGGAGACGATGTTTTGTGGCTTTTTTTAAGAAATTCATCGGGGTAAGTGATTCTAACTCGGATTTGGTTAATATACATGAATATATCAATGATTTCATTATCTCATTAGTACTTTGAGGTGGAAATTTGGGGAAGATTGTAGAAACTTCATAAAATGAATTTTCGAGATTTGAACACCGATTCGGAGTCGGATTTGAGTGAAATTAGTATGATTGAACTCGTAATTGAATGGGTTGTTGGATTTTGTAACTTTTGTCGGGTTCCGAGACGTGAGTCCCACGGGCCATTTTTGAGTTAATTTAGGATTTTATTGAAAAATATAGTATTTTCTTATGTAATTGATTCTATAATTTTTGTTGACTGTATCGAATTAATTATGACTAGATTCGAGTCGATCGGAGTCGAAAAATCGAGAAAAAGGCATACTACGTAACTAAATCGGAGCAAGTTGAGGTAAGTGATTTGTCTAACCTTGTGTGGGGGAAATTTCTCCTAGGATTGGTATTGAAGTGATAAATTAAAATATGTTGAAAGTCGTGTATACGAGGTGACGAGTGTGTACACGGGCTAAATATGAAAGATTATGTCTTTAAATTTTGTAGATCGCTGTTGCATATTAATTAAATAATTTTACCTTGTTATATTCTTCATCATTGATTTAAATGTTTATACTTTAAAGTTGCTTGACCTTTTCCTGCTAATTATTTTGCCTGTTTAGTTGAAACTTGGTTTCTTTTATTCTGTGCATTATTTGAAGGGTGATTTTCTTTAAATTAAATATGATTAATATGAATTATTTGATATTTTAATTTGGTATTGAAGCAACGTATTAAAAATTTAAAAATATTATTTTGTTGAGTTATTTATTCCAGAATATTTGTGAGATTTTCGTGCTCATTGTGATGGAGCTGTGAGCTCTTTATTGCAGGAAAATATTACTGTTGGATTATTTTGGCATGAGCCGTGAGCTCTTTATTGTGAAAAAAATATTGTTGTTGATTTATTTTGACAAACTGAAATATTGGGCACTTGAGGTGCAAATTGTGATATATTATGATACTGATACGCATGCGGTGATATAAGGTCTGAGTATTGAAACGCATGCGGTGAGATAATGGTGGCTTGATACGCGTGGCTAGTAGGGGGAACTAAGGGTAGCTTGAAACGCGTAGCTAAAACGCGGGATGCTATTTCGGAAAAAATAATTTCTTTAAAATTAAATGTGAAGGCTCCCGCGGTGATATAAGAAAATGAGATATTGTGAATTTAATTATGATTTGGGACTACGAGGCGGTACCTCGGGAGTACCCTGTTGATATTTCTTTATTTATATTCTTGTCTTGGGTGATTTTGTTTCATTTAATATGTAAAGTCTCGTCTTCTTCCGTGATGTGCTAGTTGACTTTATTATTATATAATTAAAGGGTGACTTACTAGTTGATTTATTTCCATTGTCATATTATCTTATTATATTGTTAAACATTTTTACCATGCCATTATTTATTCTCCAGTAGGACTGACCTGACCTCGTCACTACTCTACCGAGGTTAGGCTTGGCACTTACTGGGTACCGCTGTGATGTACTCATACTACGCTTCTGCACATCTTTTTGTGCAGATCCAGGTACATCTTATCAGACCCCGACATCAATGAGTTATATGTACACGGAGACTTCCAGGTACATCTTATCAGACCAAGCATCAGTAATCTAGCTGTACGAGGAGACTTCGAGGTATATCTGCCAGCGTCTACAGACTCCGGAGTCCCCTTCTATCTTATTATGGTATCTTCCTTATTTGCTTTAGACTCTGATGTATAGAGACATAGAGAATAAATTCTTAGAAGCTTGTGACTTATTTCTACCGGGTTTTGGGAGTTGTAATTATTTGAATTGTAGTTTATTTCTTTCAGATAATTATTATTATTCCGCATTGATAGGCTTACCTAGTCTTAGAAACTAGGTACCATCACGATCTCCTATGGAGGGAATTTGGGGCAGTGGCAGGTTGTCCCGTAATGGAGGGATCAAAGGACAAGGACATATCCTCATCCCCTTCCAAAGGCCTAAGTTCGATGGTCTTAGGCAATCCTATAAAAGAAAGAAGAAAGGTCAGTATGATGTGAGTTAAGAGCACAATAATAACTATTCAAAGGAGAACCTTACCGTGAGAATAGGCCTCTCATCGGCCCTTCAAAAGCTTGCACCATGAGCACTCGGAGTATGACATCTGTTTGCAGATGCCTTCGATCCACTCCTTGAGTCGGGGGACCGCATTTGGAACCCGGGAATGAGCACTCGGAGTATGACACAACCACAAATACGAATGATGAGAAAGGAAATGAAGAAAAATTGACACTTAAGGGAAGGCTGCACTTACGATATACATTCCACTTATCGAGGAATGGCATGAAATCAGGAGGGATTAAGTCTTCAGTCTTCACCCGAACGAAGCGCCCCTGCCAGCCTCATTCTCGTTCTTCGTCAATACTCGAAAAGGGAGCCTTACTGGCCCGACGAGTGAGCTTGATTAATCCCTCTTGGAAAATTTGGGGGATGTATAAACGTAGTAAGTGGCCAAGGGTGAACCGACGAGACTCGATGTTATTTACAAAATAACAGAGGAGGATCACGATCCTCCAAAGAGACGGGTGGATTTTCCCGAGGCACACCTCGTATCTCTTGCAAATATCCAAAACAATTGGGTCTACCGGACCTGTGTGAAGGGGTAAGTATAAATACTTAAATACCCCTCCATGTGAGTGGTGATATCATCCTTAGGATCGGGTACCACCACGTCCTTACCTCCCCATTTATAGTCCTCTCGGACAATGGGGAGGGTATCTTCAGTGACAGAGCATATATATCTCGATGCTCCTTCATCCAGGTCCTGTTTGGATGAGGGCTTATTGACTTTGAAGTCGTCTGCGATTGAGCAACCCCTGGGTATAAATCTTCTTATGGGAGGCTAGGGGGCAGCCTCGGGGGCGGCCACCTCAGGAGCATCCACCTCGGAAGTAGCTACCTCGAAATTTGTGGTCGGGTGGGAAGATGAAGAGGCAGCCTGTTGAGGAATTATTTTAGAATTTTTAGCCATTGTTATCTGATAAAGTTGAAAATTTAAAGAAAATATATGAAGGTTTGAAGGAGCAAGTTTGAAGGCCGAAGAGCAGAGTATGAAGATTTGAAGAAAATCTGGGTAAGCACCTAAGAACAATTATGAAGATTTGAAGACCAAAGATGAAGATATGAAGGTTTGAAAGAAGTTA
The DNA here is from genome assembly GCF_000715075.1 of Nicotiana tabacum. Taxonomy (NCBI): domain Eukaryota; kingdom Viridiplantae; phylum Streptophyta; class Magnoliopsida; order Solanales; family Solanaceae; genus Nicotiana; species Nicotiana tabacum. The sequence continues at coordinate 85,229,587 of NC_134094.1, read as the reverse complement.
GTAATAGCTAGGAAGCTAAGAAGTTCGAAGGTGGAAGCTTGATCGGAAAGTGGAAAAAGAGCGAAGGGTAGGAGCTTTTATAGGGGAAATACGCGACGCTTCATATTCAGAGGCAACCAGCCGATGGTTGACACGTGTCCAAAGTCAGAACGACACGACTGATGGGACTTTTCGACTTCTTCGTCGTCTCGGTTGTAATGTACGAAGGAAGGAACCGGGGAACATCTATTGTTTCTCATCATTTCGGCAAACCTACTCTCTGAGAAATGAGAGGACTATCTGTATACGGGTAAAAACGGGGCTAATGAGAACCCCGATTTTTCAGTGGGGCAAATGAAGCAAGGACGTAGCTATATGGAATCAGAATCAAAGCTAGAAACCTCTTGTACTGAGGCCCAAGCAAAGCGCTTACCACCAGAGCCATCGAGACCCCGCCCCCCAAATCCGGTACGAGCTCCAAGACCTCGGAAAGCATTACCAAATGGTTGCACACGACTAACAAAGGGTCGTGATATCCGTGCCCATCCGGATATCACGGCGTGGATCTCGGCCCGTATCGGCAGCAGATCAGTGATTAACGAAAAAGAATACTTTTACCTTTTTTAGAATTGTACTAGGGATGAAACTCTCCTATTATATAAATGGGGTGATTTTTATTCAAGGACACTGTAACACGTATATCAAGGCAATATAGACTTGTTTTCTCTGCATCTAAGTTATTCAAAGTTCTTATTGTTGCTCATAGTTCTTCATATATATTTGGCTCTGTATCGAGGCAGAACAATCACTAAGCTCATATATGAGCCCGGACTTAACATCACAACTGGTTTAATTAGTTATTTTATCGTTAATTCGCTTATCTAACGTCATTGATCACTTGTATCGAATTAATTCACGTATCCTTAAAATCGCGTATAAATTTAATTGTTATCCATTCTTAAGGGTAAACACCGTGAAAAATAAGTGAAGAAGATGGAGACTTTTAGGTAAGAAGAGGAGTAAAGTTTTGGATTTTTTGGAGTAACAGTAGGAACGAGAATGAAGAAAAAAATAAAGAAGAAGAAAAAGAGAAAGGAAATGCAGTAGTAGAAAATATCTTGTATGACAGCTTATTTAGGGAATTTGAGAATTGAGGAGGAGATCAAGGAATACAAACGAAAAGAATAAAACAATAGAAAAATTAAAAAGAATCTGAAAATAAGTACCCAACTTAATTACTTTTCATTTCATGTTTTAATATATTTGAGAAGCAAAATTTAGAAAAACAAAAGTTTTACTATTTAATGGAAGAAAGAAAACCAATATCTAATTCTAATAAAAATGTTTATATTTGTGATTTAATAAATTTATAGAATTAATTTTTATATGTATATTACATAAAATATCTTTTCAATTTCGACAAAGTAAACAATTTTATTTTAAAAAAACTTACTAACATCATTTATAGTCGCCCACTAACTAGTTAGAGTCATATATGCAAAGCAAAAGTTGTGTAGAACATAGACATTTAAGAATGACTTTTGAGCAATTCATGCACTTCTTTATTTTCATGAATTATTCAAGTGGTCCAAGAATCAATTCCAGATTTTGCATTTCCACATGGATACTAAAGTATTATTTGAAATCATCAAAGTTCTTATGTTATAAATTTATTTGAGAACTTGGGCTAGGAAAGTGAAACTTGAAAGTTTTATCCAAATTTTGGGAAAATTAGAGAAAATTCACATGTGATATCTTTATTTCTTCGTCAGTTTGGAAATAGATGATAAATAGTATGATTTTCTGTAGTTTTTAAATATCGAGGAACATTTTAATCCAATCTGATAACAATGCACAGGGAGAATTAAGTGAAAATTTAAATTACCAAATAATACTTGTGAATTAAACGAAATCAGTGTCTTCAATTAAATTAAAAATTAAGGAGTTTATGTTAGTTTGAATTTCATTACTGTTATGTTTGAAAATATTTTACCAAAAAAGAGAGCGAAGAGCATCTTTTTCTTTTGGTTTCTCATCATATGTCTGGAATTCACTTTTGGTTTCTTTTGGTGTTCAATTAATTCGGATTTGTGTTAGAAAACATAAGGGAAAAAATCAGAAATAACCAGATTTACAATTGGTAATTGAAAAATAGCTAGAGTTTTAAAAGTAATCGAAATTTAGCTATTTTTTCATGTAAAGATAAAATCTGAACAGAAACACCCTTAAAAATACGAAAACATTCCAATATAATATGCTGGAGTTCGAATTTTTTACATATGAGATTTAAACATAAGGTACCTGGAATTTCATAATGTGTTGGAGTTCCAACATAATATGCTGGAAGTTTATATGCATGAGCTCTATAATCCAGTATATTATGCTGGAACTTTTCGTGTGCTGGAGTTCCAACATAATATGCTGGAAGTTTATACATAGGAGCCTCATAATCTAGTATATTATGCTTGAACTTTCCGTGTTTAAGCAAAATAGTGGCTATTTTCAATGACTTTGCGAATGCTGGCTATTTTTCAATTACCAGTCCGAAAACTAGCAAGCACGTTGTTATACCCCATGCTTTCGTACGTGAAAGTACGCTATAAGTAAATTGATGGAAGCTCGAAAATGAGATATTACATCCCGCATTTTCGTATATTAAAGTTTAATCGTAAGTTAATCGACGTAAGTTCGGGAATGAGATTATTTTGAGATTATAAGCATTATACTATTTCAAACAAGTGACGAGTAAATTCGTGAAGGTGAGAGGGTAAGGAAATCAAAGAGAATGAATTTCGTCGAAGTTTGACATTTTGGATAAAATGCGACCCGAGCTAAAATACTCGGTATTTATGGACTAGTACCATACAAGATATCACATGGCCATGATAGTAAGGTGTATGAAGTGTGTTAAAAGTGAGTAGTATTTTAAGTAATTTGAGATAATTCTTAATTATGTGGGTAATTGGTTAATTATTGGATAATGGGATATTACCTAATTAATTAAGCATAATGTGGATAAAGTTAAATGTTCCCAATGTGACAGCCAAGGGGTCTTGATTTAAAAACCAAGTAATGACTCTTAGTCATTAAAATAAGTGGCTCATTTTGAGGACTTTGTGGCCAAGTCATGCTTATCAAAGTGGGGCCCACACCACCAAGGCTTAAAAGCTTCTTTAATTCACAAAATAAGATACTTACATCTTCAAAAGTTACGGATGAACTACAGCAAAGAAACGTTATGCAAAATTAGGATCAAAATTAAAAGAGAGATATATCCATCTTCATAGCAACATAAATGCTTCAGCAAAGATCATATTTTCAATAGCAACTTGATTTGCTTCAAGAATTTCATACGAAGTTATACTGCATAATAGTAACGAAATTTACAATTCTAAGGGAGTACGGTGCAATCTCTCTCAAGAATATCATACAGATTTTTTCTTAATTCGATCCGCCGTTACGTGTTCTTCGCAAAAGACGTGTGTTAGAGGAATTGTCAAGAGAATCGGTTCAGGTATGTTAAGGCTATCCCTTCTTCTTTTTTGGCATGATCCACATAATACAAATGAAACGAGCAAAATATACAACTTTCATAAATTGCTCTATTCATAGAAATACTAGGGGTGTCTATATTCTTGATTTCCCATGTGAATTATTATTATATCTTTTGTTCATGAGTCTCAGAAAAATACGTATTTGATAAAGTTTGTCCGAAAGGAATATTAATTTTTATGACATTCCAAGAAATCTTATTAACGTATTTTTTATGCATTTCATGCATTTATAGATGTACATTGACCCATGACCAGATGGCGCTATATTCGCATATATTATATGTATATGAGATATGGGAAAAGGTTACGGTGTTATATACGCACCACCACCTGATCAGCTGGTATACGTTGATGATTTTGCCCACAGTGACCGAGATGATATGATGGGATGCCCTCAGAGGCTTGATGATGTTATGAACGCAAATACTTATGCATAGTATGACATTTATACGCATATGCATGACATTTTAAATATTAAGTGATTGACAAAGCTAATCAGACTTACATGTCGAGTCCTTTATTCCATGTTTCTCTTATGACTTTTTACTGATTTCATTCCTTATATACTCGGTACATTATTTGTATTGACGTCCCTTTTGCATGGGGACGCTGCGTTTCATGCCCGCATGTCTCAATAGACAGATCAAGAGTCCTCCCGAGTAAGCTATCAGCTCAGCGGAAGGTATTGGTGCGCTCCATTTGCTCCGAAGTTGCTTGTTTGGTCAGTATAATTTAGACGTGTATTGTTTGGTATGGCAAGGCTTTGTCCCGACCTTTATGACAATTATGTATTCTTATAGGCTTGTAGACAGATGTCATGTACGTAAATATTGTATGGCCTTGTCGGCCTATGTTCAGTGTACGAGTGGTTATTTTGGTCTTATAGGCTCGTATGTCTTATGTATAAGTTGGTATTTCATGTTGTATTCTACTTATTTCACGGTAGCCTCTCCGGATCGGTTATGTATGATAGTATGATACAAAAAGATACATTATATTGGTACTCAATTGAGTAAGGTATCGGGTGCCCGTCGCGGCCCATCGGTTTGGGTCGTGACACACGTGCTATTTTATAAAGCGCTTTTTACTAAAGACGATTCAATACCCAATGCTCGAATCCGAAACTTTTAGTTGAAGATTGTGAAATACTTATCACACTACCATAATCTTTGATAGTGTGAAGTGTTAGGATAAAAATATGTAGGTATCATGCAGAAGCTAATAAATCACATCTTCAACTATGATAATTCAGACAACAAAAGAAAAATATACCAAAAGAGACACAAATATTTAATGTGACTTGATCGATTGACCTACATCTACAGGCAGAGATGAGCAATCGCCTATATAAAATAGAGTACAAATAAGAGAACAATTGTGATGATCCGATAGGTCATCTTATATTTTAGAACCTAATTTTGTGTTTCGAAGTCTCAAAAATCTTATTTTAGTCTTTTTTGATTTACGTGCGCAGTCCGGGTGTTCTTCCGGAAAGCTTATATGTTAAAAACTGATAAAAATAAGACTTTTACCTTAGAAATTCACTTAAGTTGACTTCGGTCAACGTTTTGAGTAAACGAATTTGGATCTGTATTTTGATAGTCCCGGTGGATCCGTATCTAAATATGGGATATGGACTTATGCCCAGAATCGAATTCGGAGGTCCCTAGATCGAGTAATGATTTTTTGTTGAAAATTGAAAATCTAGAAGTTTAATGGTTTTTAAAAAGTAACCGAGGCTTGGTTTTGTTGATACCGGGTCCGTATTTTGGTTTCGGAGCCCGGTACAGGTCCACTATAATATTTATGACTTGTCTGTCAAATTTGGTGAGAAACGGAGTTGATTTGACGTAATTCGGACGTTCAGTTGTGAAAATAGAAGTTTTAAAGTCTTCTTGAAAATTTTCTTTGATTTGGTGTCCGAATTGAAGTTCTAGGCGTTATTTTGGTGTTTTGATCGTGCGAGCGAGTTCGTATGATATTTTAGGACTAGTGTGCATATTTGGTTTGGAGCCCCGAGGGCTCGGGTAAGTTTCGGATAGGCTTCGGGGTGAATTGGACATAGAAAAAATCTGATGTTTTTGCTGCAGCTGGTTTTCTGGTATGTTGTGCTTCGCGATCGCGAAGCCATTCCCGCAATCGCGAAGGGGATCTGGGTTGGGGGAGGATTTTACACTATGCGAACACGAGACTATGGTCACGAACACGGAGCAATGGGGGGTTTGCTCTATGTGAACGCGACCCGTCACACGCGAACACGTAGCGTTAGCTAGGCTGGGCAGGAAACTTGAGGTTACACTACGAGAGCGCGGGTCTTGTCTCGCGAACACGGAGGTCAGGAGGGCTAAACCTTCACGAATGTGTGTAGCCTCTCATGATTGCGTAAGCCTAACAGGAACTGCTCTTTGTGAACGCGTTAGGATTCACGCGAACGCGATGAATACTTGACGCCCAGTCATTCAAAACAGAACAAAACGGAATTTTTGCCATTCCTTCAAAATTTCAAAACTAGAAGACCTAGAAGCGATTTTCCTAAAAGATTTTCTTCTCCAATTTGTTGGTAAGTGATTCTAACCTACTTTTTTTCAATTATCCATTATATTTCATGAGTTTTCAACCTAAAATCTAGGTTTTTCATGGTGAAAATTGGGGGTTTGGGTAGAATTAGGGATTTTTGCATAATTGAAATTTAGACCTCGAATCGAGGTCGGATTTCAAAATAAATTATATAGTTGGGCTCGGCGGTGAATGGGTGAATGAATTTTGGTCCAAACCTCGGGTTTGACCAAGCGGGTTCGAGGTCGATTTTTGACTTTTTGGGGGAAAGTTTGGAGAATCTAAATTTATGCATTGTAATTGATTTCTTTAGCAATATTTGATATTATTGAGTCGTTTGTGGATAGATACGAGTGGTTTGGAGGTCGATTCTAGAGGAAACGCAGTAATTTAGCATTAAGTGGCCTTTGGGGCGGGGTAAGTGTCGTGGTTAACCTTGACTTGAGAGAATATGACTTATTCGTCTATTTGCTACATGTTTAAATGTTTGGGAACAACGTATATGTGAGGTGAAGAGTACTTATGCATTATAGTCGGGTTAAACCATGCGGGCAAGGCTTGGTTTCTTGTAATTATAGCTTTCTTTGTTCATGTTATCCATGTTTAGACTAGTATTCTTAAATTGATCATTTTTATCATGTTAATGGATCTTCTGGTGATAATTGAGTATTGATTCTGAATGTGAGGTTGATATTGTGGAACCAAATGTTGAAGTAAGGCTTGTACTTGTTATTCTATCTCCTTGTTGTTATTTGTTCATTGCATTATGGTAAGGGAGAGTGTTAATGCACGAAGGGTGATGCCGTGCCATATTGTGAGTGTTAATGCACGAAGGGTGATGTCGTGCCATATTGTGAGTGTTAATGCACGAAGGGTGATACTGTTCCATGTTATGAGAGTTAATGCACGAAGGGTGATGTCGTGCCGTTTCTATTGATTTTATGAGGAGGTTGAGAGTAAAAGCACGAAGGGTGATGCCGTGCATTTTTCCTTTACTGTGTTTATTTGTTCTTATTGATTCATAGTATATTGGTTGCTCAAGTTACCATTCTGCTGTAGTTCTCTATCTCGTATTCCCCTCAGTATGTTTCTCCTCCTACTAGTACATGTTTATCTGTTATTTGTACATATACTGCTAAATTGCACAGGTTTGTTATGTAGGTGTCTTGTCATAGCCTCGTCACTACTTCGTTGAGGTTAGGCTCGACACTTACCAGTACATGGGGTCGATTGTACTTATATTGCACTCTGCACTTCTTGTGTAGATTTTAGTACCGGCCCTAGCTGATCGTGAGGCTTAGCTGCTTGGATTTGCTGTCAGGGTACCCAAGGTAGATCTGTTGGCATTCGCAGACCCTGGAGTCTCTTCCTAGTTTTATCATTTACTGTTTCCTTACTTCAAAATAGTGTATTTTCCTTTTGAGACTCTGTTTGTAGTAAATCATAGTAGCTCGTGAGTTGTGACTCCAGATCCGGTTGGTAGTAATTAATGAAGATTTTATATTATTCCGCACTCGTTGTATTCCATTTAGCTTCTTTGCTGTTATTTACTGAATTGAATAAGGATTAGCTTAATTATTCTCTAACGTCAGCTTGCCTAGGAAGTGGAATGTTAGGCGCCATCACGGTCCCAACGATGGGAATTTCAGGTCTTGACAAGTTGGCATCAGAGCACTAGGTTGCCTAGGTCTCACAATTCACGAGCAGGCTTAGTAGAGTCTGGAGGATCGATACGGAGACGGCTGTGCTTATTTTCCAGAGGCTATGAAGTTTAGGAACCATTTCACTTCTATTCTTCTTTGTCGTGCGATTTTATTCTATCATTGCTGATTGAACTCTTCTATTCTTATCCTTCCGTGGATGGTAAGAACACGTATCGCTTCTTCAGCTGAGCAGCAACCAGGGCCTCCAGTAGCAGCTCCTACGAGGGGCAGAGGTCGAGGCCGAGGCAGGGGCAGGGCTCAACCCAGAGCCCGAGCAGCAGCCCCAGCGATCGAGCCTCAGGTAGAGTTTGATGAGGAGGTTCCAGCCCAGGCTGTGCCGGTCGGACCAGCTCAGGTCTCGGAGGGGTTCATTGTCATCCCAGTGCTTCAGGACGCTTTGGTCCGTTTGGTGGGCCTTATGGAGAGTATGGCCCAGACTGGCGTATTTCCCATGGCCCCAGCCGTCTCTCAGGCTGGAGGAGGAGCCCAGTCTCCTGCTACTCACACTCCGGAGCAGATGGCTCCCCAATATCAAACTTTAGCCGCTCATCTAGCCGGAGTAGTTCAGCCGGTTGTTGCAGCACAGACCGGTGATGGGTCAGTTATGTCTTCTGAGGCTTTGTGGAGACTGGACAGGTTTACCAAGCTCTTTCCAGTTCACTTCAGTGGTGCTTCTTCAGAGGATCCCCGGGAGTATCTTGACAACTGGCATGAGGTGCTACTGAACACGGGTATAGTGGAGACCAATGAGGTCGATTTTGCTGTATTTCAGATGACTGGTTCTGCCAAGAAATGGTGAAGAGATTATTTGTTGACCAGACCAGCTGGATCATCTGCTCTTACGTGGGACCAATTCTCTCAGCTCTTCCTAGAGAAGTTTCTCCCTATCACATTGAAAGAGGAGCATCGTCGTCAGTTCGTGCTTCTTCAGCAGGGCCGTATGACTATTACTCAGTATGAGACCCATTTTGTAGATTTGGCCCGTCATGCTCTTCTTCTGCTTCCTACCGAGACAGAGAGGGTGAGGAGGTTTATTGAGATACTTGCTCAGCCTATCAGATTGCAGATGGCTAAGGGGACTAGGAGTGAGATTTCTTTTCAGGTGGCTGCCAATGTCGCTAGGCGAGTCGAGATGGTTCTTCCTCAAGAAGGTCAGGGGTCTGACAAGAGGCCACGTCAGTCCGGAGGGTTCAGTGGTGCCTCATCTGGAGGCATGGGTAATTTTGGTAGAGGCCATCCTCCCAGGCCGTTTCATTTACTACTCCAGGCATCCCACAGTGCCTCAGCTGGTCATAGCCCTCATATGCCTTATTCCGACCAGCTAGCCTACAGTGCACCACCAGATCCTATTAGTCCACCTCTGCTCCAGAGTTTTTAGGGTGGTTACTCAAATCGACAGGGTCAGTTTCAGGGTCAGCAGTCACAGCAGTCAAGGTCCTGTTATACTTGTGGTGATCCGTGGCACATTGCTAGATTTTGCCCTCGAGCATCGGGCAGTTCACAACATCAGGGTTCTCGTGCCATGGTCCCGGCACCTGGTGCTTCACTGCCCGCTCAGGCAGCTAGAGGTGGAGGTCAGGCCGCTAGAGGTGGAGGCCAGGCAGCTAGGGCCCGTCCTAGAGATGTAGTTCAGAGTGGTGGGGCCCAGTCCTGATGTTATGCTTTTCCAGCCAGGCCTGAGGCTGAGTCATCTGACGCTGTTATCACAGGTACTGTTTCGGTTTGCAGTAGAGATGCTTCAGTTATATTTGATCTGGGTTCTACTTATTCCTACAGGTCATCCTATTTTGCTTTATATTTGGTTATGCCTCGTGATTCTTTGAATGCTCCTATGTATGTGTCCAAACCTGTAGGACATGCTATTGTTGTAGATCGTATTTATCGTTTGTGTGTGATCACCATTGGGAGTCTTGAGACTAGTGTAGATCTTTTACTTCTCGATATGGTCGATTTTGATGTTATCTCGGGTATGGATTGGATGTCACCTTATCATGCTATATTGGATAGTCACTCTAAGACGGTGACCTTAGCCTTGCTGGGGTTGCCTCGATTAGAGTGGCGAGGGACTCCTGGCCATTCTACCAGCAGGGTTATCTCTCTTATGAAGGCTCGGCGTATGGTCGAGAAGGAGTATCTAACTTATCTGGCTTATGTTCATGATTCTAGTACGGAGGTTCCTTCCATGGATTCAGTGCCAGTTGTTCGTGAGTTTCCTGCAGACCTGTCGGGGATGCCACCCGACAGGGATATTGATTTCTGTATTGATTTGGCTCCGGACACTCAACCCATCTCTATTCCGCCATACTGCTTGGCCCCGCCAGAGTTGAAAGAATTGAAGGAACAGTTGCAAGATTTGCTTGATAAGGGCTTCATTGGACCTAGTGTATCGCCCTGGGGTACACCTGTATTGTTTGTGAAGAAGAAGGATGGATCGATGAGGATGTGCATAGATTATCGACAGTTGAACAAAGTCACCATCAAGAAAAAGTATCCATTGCCGAGGATTGATGACTTATTTGATCAGCTTCAGGGTTCCAAGGTGTTTTTGAAGATTGATTTGAGATCTGGCTATCATCAGTTGAGGATTAGGGCATCTGATGTCCCTAAGACAACTTTTCGAACTCGGTACAGGCATTTATGAGTTTCTGGTGATGTCCTTTCGGTTGACAAATAACCCTGCAGCATTCATGGATTTGATGAACCGAGTGTTCAAGACTTTTTTGGACTCCTTTGTGATTGTGTTTATTGACGATATCTTGATCTACTCCCACAATCGAGAGAAGCATGAGCAGCATCTTAGGATTGTACTTCAGACTCTGAGAGCCGGCCAGTTATATGATAAATTTTCAAAGTGCGAGTTTTGGTTGGATTCAGTCGCTTTCTTGGGGCACGTTGTATCAGCAGAGGGCATTCAGGTAGATCCTAAGAAGATTAAAGCAGTTCATAACTAGCCTAGACCTACCTCAGCTATGGAGATCAGGAGTTTCTTGGGTTTGGCGGACTATTACCGTCGATTTGTGGAGGCGTTTTCATCTATAGCAGTCCCGTTGACCAGGTTGACCCAGAAGGGTGCCCCGTTCAGATGGCCAGACGAGTGTGAGGCAAGCTTTCAGAAGCTCAAGACCGCTTTGACTACAACGCCGGTGTTGGGGTTACCCACAGGTTCAAGATCTTATACGGTACATTGTGATGCGTCCCGTGTTGGGTTCGGTGTGGTATTGATGCAGGAGGGCATGGTGATTTCATATTCATCGCGACAGTTGAAGGTTCATGAGAAGAATTACCCTGTCCATGACTTAGAGTTGGCAGCCATTGTTCATGAGCTGAAGATTTGGAGGCATTATCTTTACGGTGTGTCGTGTAAGGTTTTCACGGATCATCGGAGCCTTCAGTATTTGTTCAAGCAAAAGGATCTCAATTTAAGGCAGATGAGGTGGTTAGAGCTATTGAAAGACTATGATATCACTATTTTGTACCACCCCGGAAGGCCAATGTGGTGGCCAACGCCTTGAGTAGAAAGGAAGCGAGTATGGGAAGCCTTGAGTTCATTCCAGTTGGTGAGAGGCTGCTTGCATCAGATGTTCAGACTTTAGCCAACCAGTTTGTGAGGTTGGATATTTCTGAGACCAGACATGTTCTAGATTGTACAGTCGCTCGGTCTTCTTTTTTTGAGCGCATCAGAGATCGGCAGTATGACGACCCTCATTTGTTGGTCTTTAGGGACATAGTGCGTCACGGTGGTGCCAAGCAGGTTACTGTTAGAGATGATGGAGTTTTGAGGATGCAGGGTCGTATTTGTGTGCCTAATATGGATGGACTTCGTGAGTTGATTCTTGAGGAGGCCCACAATTCCCGGTATTTTATTCATCCGGGCGCCACCAAGATGTATCAGGACTTGTGGCAACATTATTGGTGGAGGAGGATGAAGAAGGATATAGTTGCTTATGTAGCTCGGTGTCTAAATTGTCAGCAAGTAAAGTATGAGCATCAGAGACCCGGTGGTTTTCTTCAGCAGATAGAGATTCCTGAGTGGAAGTGGAAGCGTATCACTATGGACTTCGTTATAGGACTCCCACGTACTCAGAGGAAGTTCGATGTCGTTTGGGTCATTGTGGACAGGCTGACTAAGTTAGCGCATTTCATTCTTGTGGCAGTTACCTATTCTTCGAAGCGGTTGGCAGAGATTTACATCCGCTAGATCGTTCGTCTTCACGATGTGCCTGTGTCTAACATTTCTGATCGAGGTACGCAGTTCACCTCGCACTTCTAGAGGGAAGTACAGCGTGAGTTAGTCACGCGGGTTGAGTTAAGCACAATATTTCATCCTCAGACGGACGGACAGTTCGAGCGCACTATTCAGATCTTGGATGATAAGTTATGCGCATGTGTTATAGACTTCGGAGGATCATGGGATCAGTTCTTTCCCCTTGCAGAGTTCGCCTACAATAACAGCTACCAGTCGAGCATTCATATGGCTCCCTATGAGGCATTATACGGTAGGCGGTGCCGGTCGCCAGTTGGGTGATTCGAGCCGGGGGAGGCTCGGTTGTTGGGTACAGACCTAGTACAGGATGCCTTGGATAAGGTCAAGATTATTCAGGATCGACTTCGCACAGCTCAGCCCAGGTAGAAGAGTTATGCCGACCGCAGAGTTCGTGATATTACATTCATGGTCGGGGAGAGAGTGTTGCTCCAGGTATCACCCATGAAGGGTGTAATGAGGTTTGGAAAGAATGGAAAGTTGATCCCTAGGTATATCGGACCTTTTGAGATTTTGGAGAGAGTGAGAGAGGTGGCTTACAGGCTTGCGTTGCCACCGGGGTTATCAATAGTTCATCCGGTGTTCCACGTGTCCATGCTCCGGAAGTATCACGGCGATCTGTCCTACGTGTTAGATTTTAGCTTTGTCCAGTTGGATAAGGATTTGACTTACGAGGAGGAGTCGGTGGCTATTCTAGCCCGGCAGATTCGACAGTTGAGGTCTAAAAGTTATCCTTCAGTTCGAGTGTAGTAGAGAGGTCACCCCGTTGAGGCAGCTACTTGGGAGTCTGAGTCAGATATGCGGAGTAGATATACATATCTTTTCACCAGTTCAGGTACTTTTCTATATGCGTTTGAGGATGAACGATTATTTTAGAGGTGGAGAATGTGATGACCCAATAGGTCATCTTATATTTTAGAATCTAATTATATGTTTCGAGGTCTCAAAAACCTCATTTTAGCCTTTCTCAATTTGCGTGCGCAGAATCGAATTCGGAGGTCCCTAGCTCGAGTTATGATTTTTTGTTGAAAATTGAAAATCTGGAAGTTTAATAGTTTTTAAGAATTAACTAAGGCTTGGTTTTGTAGATATCGGGTCCGTATTTTGGTTCCGGAGCCCGCTATAGGTCCTCTATAATATTTATGACTTGTCTGTCGAATTTGGTGAGAAACGGAGTTGATTTTACGTGATTCGGACGTTCAGTTGTGAAAATAGAAGTTTTAAAGTCTTCTTGAAAATTTTCTTTGATTTGGTGTCCGAATCGAAGTTCTAGGCGTTATTTTGGTGTTTTGATCGTGCGAGCGAGTTCGTATGATATTTTAGGACTAGTGTGCATATTTGGTTTGGAGCCCCGAGGGCTCGGGTAAGTTTCGGATAGGCTACGGGGTGAATTGGACTTAGAAAAGATCTGATGTTTTTGCTGCAGCTGGTTTTCTGGTGTGTTGTGCTTCGCGATCGCGAAGCTATTATCGCGATTACGAAGGGGATCTGGGTTGGGGGAGGATTTTACACTACGCGAACGCGAGACTATGGTCGCTAACGCGGAGCAATAGGGGGTTTACTCTATGCGAACGCGACCTGTCACACGCGAATGCGTAGCGTTAGCTAGGTTGGGCAGGAAACTTGAGGTTACACTACGCGAATGCGGGTCTTGTCTCGCGAACGCGGAGGTCAAGGGGTCTAAACCTTCACGAACGCGTGTAGCCTCTCGCGATCGTGTAAGCCTAACGGGCACTGCTCTTCGCGAACGCGTCAGGATTCACGCGAACGCGATGAATACCTGACGCCCAGTCATTCAAAACAGAACCAAAACGGGATTTTTGCCATTCCTTCAAAATTTCAAAACAAGAAGACCTAGAGGCGATTTTCCTAAAAGATTTTCTTCCCCAATTTATTGGTAAGTGATTCTAACCTACTTTCTTTCAATTACCCATTACATTTCATGAGTTTTCAACCTAAAATCTAGGTTTTTCATGGTGGAAATTGGGGGTTTTGGTAGAATTAGCGATTTTTGCATAATTGGAATTTAGACCTCGAATTGAGGTCGTATTTCGAAATAAATTATATAGTCGGGCTCAGGGGTGAATGATGAATGGATTTTGGTCCGAACCTCGGGTTTTGACCAAGTGGGCCCGGGGTCGATTTTTGACTTTTTGGGGAATCTAAATTTATGCATTATAATTGATTTCTTTAGCAATATTTTATATTATTGAGTCGTTTGTGGATAGATACGAGTGGTTTGGAGGCGTATTCTAGAGAAAATGCAGTAATTGAGCATTGAGTGGCCTTTGGGGCGAGGTAAGTGTCGTGGTTAACCTTGACTTGAGGGAATAGGACTTGTTTGTCTATTTGCTACATGTTTAAATGTTGGGAAACAACGTATATATGAGGTGACGAGTACTTATGCGTTGTAGTCGGGTTAAAGCATGCAGGCAAAGCTTGGTTTCTTGCAATTATAGCTTTCTTTGTTCATGTTATCCATGTTTAGACTAGTATTGTTAAATTGATCATTCTTATCATGTTTATGGATTTTCTGGTGATAATTGAGTATTGATTCCGAAGTTGAGGCTGATATTGTGGAACCAAATATTAAAGTAAGACTTGTACTTGTTATTCTATCTCCCTGTTGTTATTTGTTTATTGCATTATGGTAAGGAAGAGTGTTAATGCACGAAGGGTGATGTCATGCCATATTGTGAGTGTTAATGCACGAAGGGTGATGCCGTGCCATATTGTGAGTGTTAATGCACGAAGGATGATGCCGTGCCATATTGTGAGTGTTAATGCACGAAGGGTGATGTCGTGCTATATTATGAGTGTTAATGCACGAAGGGTGATACCATTCTATGTTATGAGAGTTAATGCACGAAGGGTGATTCTGTGCCGTTTCTATTGATTTTATGGTGAGGTTTAGAGTAAAAGCACGAAGGGTGATTCCGTGCATTTTTCCTTTAATGTGTTTACTTGTTCTTATTGAATCATAGTATATTGTCTGTTCAAGTTACCATTATGTTGTAGTTCTCTATCTCGTATTCCTCTCAGCATGTTTCCCCTCCCAATAGTATTTCCTTGCTATTATTTGTACATATACTGTTAAATTACACATGTTTGTTATGTAGGTGTCTTGTCATAGCCTCGTCACTACTTCATCGAGGTTAGGCTCGATACTTCCCAGTACATGGGGTCGGTTGTACTGATACTGCACTCTGCACTTCTTGTGTAAATTTTGGTACCGGTCCTAGCTGATCGTGAGGCTTAGCAGCTTGGATTTGCTGTCAGGAGACCCAAGGTAGATCTGTTGGTGTCCGCAGACCCTGGAGTCTCTTCCTAGTTTTATCACTTACTGTTTTCTTACTTCAAAACAGTGTATTTTCCTTTTGAGACTCTGTTTATAGTAAATCATAGTAGCTCGTGAATTGTGACTCCAGATTCGGGTGGTAGTAATTAATGAAGATTTTATATTATTCTGCATTCGATGTATTCCATTTAGCTTCCTTGCTGTTATTTACTGAATTGAATAAGGATTGGCTTAATAATTCTCTAACGTCGGCTTGCCTAGCAAGTGGAATGTTAGGCGCCATCACGGTCCCGACGGTGGGAATTTCGGGCCGTGACATCAACTCACAAAGAGGCACAGAGAAGTGGCAGGATAATATTTGTCCCAAAATTCCACCCTAAACAAGATTCGCAAACCTTTTATAGTTACATTATGGATGCTATTAAACGAGAAGAAGTGATCCTCAATTTATAGGAGTCAAAAATATTTTCCTACAAGAAAAAAGACTAGCCAACTATGAGAGACTTATAATTTTCTTTTAAAAAAAGGAAAATTCATTTATGGTAATTATGTTGCCCTTCCTACAAGAAAAATAAATAAATATGATAAGCAAATCAGGGCAAACACTTAACAATCTACCCTTGACTTCAATTTTCTAATAAATAAACTTGATCCACCTTTTTCACATAACTTTCAACATGTTGTATCTCTAAATATTCACCAAAAAGCTTTTGTCCCCAAACTGTCAAATTTGTCAAACTAAAATCTTCATTACCATCAAATATGTTGCGACTAGAACTGAACATTGGTTGAATGTCGCTTTGATACCACTTGTTAGGATTGAGATAAATATGTGTCATGTGGAAGCTAACAAAGCATACTTTAAACGATGATAAGTCAGAAAACAAAAGAGAAATATACAAAAAAAAACATAAATATTTAACGTAGCTTGGTCAATTGACCTATATTTACAAGCGAAGATGGGCAATCCACTATATAAAAAGAGTAAAATATTCAAAGAATAACCTCATAAAGAGGCACACATAAGTGACATGGTAACATTTGTCCCAAAAATATTTTCCCAAATAAGACTTTCAAATCCCTTATGACTATATTATGGATATTACTAAATGAGAAGAAACGTCTTCAATTTCCAAAACTTTTTACTCCAATAAAATACTAGCTAAATTGAGAGATTTTTAATTTTCTTTTAAATAAGAAAAAAATCAATTATGATAAATATATTGTAGTTTCTTTAAAAAAGGAAATCCAAATTTGATACTATAAAAACTATCAGGGTAAACATAACATCAAGAGCATCTACGTGAAAATGACCAACAATTTCCCAATGAGAAAAAGGACAGCAGATGTGTCTCATTCTGCTGCAAGTTGAGTAGTGAGCAAATGTAGGAATAGGGAGTTGGGACAATAATATCCTCATCCCATAAGATTGCTCGACATGTCATGTCAATTGTTTGCTACAAATACATTATTGTCATGTCCCTAGAGCGGTCAATGCTCAAATGTTTTTCTTTTCATAATTCCTAATACTACAATAGAAATTGAATTAAAAACATTTTGAAAAATGTTAAAAACTTTTTTAAAAATTCATGAACCTAACGAGAGCATAGTTTTTTTTTATATAAATATGAAATGATATCGTATGCAGATTAAATTTGAGCGAATGTTTGTAGCTTTGATCCTTTTTCTATTTTTTTTATATATAACAAAGGAGTCCGGGAGTGTACATTGACTGTCCCTCGGTATCTCATTTTTCCAACCAAAATAGGTCTGAAATACTCTGTCCACCTAAAAAGTTATTTTAAAAATATTTTAACATTTTTACAAGAATTTGTGCATTACGTTAACGAAAGAGCACTAGAATGGGAAAATTAATGAAAGAATACTATAATGGGAAATATTAATATATTCTTTCATTCGTGGTAATTATTTATTTCTCTCTTTTTTGCATTTGCAAATAGTAGATCTTAATTTTCACTTGTTAATATTGACAAGTTTCTCCTTTTTCTCACTCTAATAGTCTAATATATATCTAAACTATTCGATTCTTCAAAATTCATTGATCGAATTAATTCGAATCTTACCGAGAGCTTACTATGGATGAAGCACTCCTTGCCAAAATTTCTCTATTCACAGCAATCGGGACCTTTAGGAGGAATGAATCTTTCATCCCAACATATTCCTTAACGATAAATAATAGCTTTATCGTAATTTCTTTTACTTCATAACCACTCTAACCACTCTAATATCAAAGAAACTGTTTGTTTTCTTTTCTAAACTTTTTGTATTTTGAAGTTCTAATATTGTGGTTGGTATTATTGTCATGTTATTGAATACATAATTTTGTTTTAGTAAAAGGATGTAAGTCAAAAATTTAATGGTTTGGCCTTTCGAAAGCAAAACGTGTTTGAGAGATAATGCTACATAGTAAAATGATTATGTCTATCCATTATTGAGCATGATATAGGCATAATATTATTCATCAAGTGTGAAATAGAAGTCTTTTCATTGATAAGTTATAAAAGTTGATTAATAAATTGATTTTGTAATTTAGAATGTTTTAAATAAACCTTCAAAGTTCTAATGACAAATTAATTTTTCTTTTTTCTTGCTTTTATCCATGAGTATCAACATCAATATTTGTAGTTATAATTTCTGAATAATGAGTTATCTTCATATATGCGTGTGTGCAACATGTGCGTGCGCGTGCCTTGTACATGAGTAAAGTTTTAACTTATGTTTAAAATTTGACAAAATTTTCATAAATTTTAACCTCAGATATAAACACTTCTCAATTTTCGAGCTTTTTCAGCTTGAACTTTAAATGCACTAGCTTTATTTTTTGTTTTAAGAATTACTTGTCCACGAGTAAAAAATAATTTTATTCAAACATTGACAAAAAAACTTCTCAAATTTTGAGCGATAAGGCATACATCTATTCACTTACTATCCTCAGTTATACATGCTGTCACAGAGGCGGACCTACTTGGTCATTAGAGGGATCATCGGAACCGTTAATTTCGGTAAAAACAATGTATATATAGATTTTATGTGTACTGTATATTCAAATAGGACCCCTTAAATAATTTACTTGGGCTCTTTGAAAAACAAAAGTTCGATGGCGGCGGTGGTTGAGCTGCTAGTTTAAGCCTCCTTCCAGCTTTCCTTATCATTCGGTCTAGTGTTCGAGACCTAGTTCAATCAAAATTAGCATTTTTTTCTTTCTTCGTTTGTTTTCTTTTATATTTTTGGATTCGATGATAGTTTCTGTCCTTTTAACCTTGCAGGTTTCGAAACCTTGGCCTCTTACGCAAAATTGAAGGCTTCATTACAGACCTAGTAAATCAGTTTTGTCAAAATATTTTATCACAAAACACTGTTAACAATGTTTATTTTTGCATAAATATATATATAATAAGAAAAATTAAAGAAGCAGTGTCGGACGACACCGCTTCTATCAACATTGCTTCCTATAGCACCTATTTTGCAAAGTAATCTTTCACTCTTTGCTTAGTGCTTTTTCTTTCTTTAAAAATTTCTGATTGTTTATATATTGCGGATAAGTTGTCATACTTATTAGTTTCTTAAAGAACTGCACACAAAATTTTATCTTTAATTATTGGCATATTTAAGGTTAGTGGTGTCCCATCGCGCTCAAATCCTGGGTCCGCCTTCCATGTACATAAGTAAAAAGTAATTTTGTTTAAAATTTGACAAAAATTTTTCAATTTGAACGATAGACATACACACTACAGTTCTCGTTTTTTGAGCTTTTTCAACTTAAACTTTACACGCACGAGCTTTCTTTTCTCTTTTTTAAGAATAAGAATTATTCTCTTTGCTATCCTTTTCTGAGGCTGGACCAGAGAAATCTTTCTGGGAAATATGATATTCAAAAAGACCATAATCAAACAGCATAATAGCAGAGGGCCAATGACCTCGTGCTCTTCACGTGAAAATGGGTCCTTTTACACTCATAATAGCCCATAGTCCAGGATTTCTTAGTCACTATTTAGCAAAAATTTCTTTCTAGTTCGGTTGGTGCTACTTAAAATTTCACTTTGATAGTTCGATTTCTCGTCTTGTAATTTTCTTTTTTATTTTTTCTTCCATTACCCCGAGAAAAAAAGAAACAAAAATTTAAATTTAATGGATATAATTTTTAAAGTTCTTATCAGTAAACTTATTATACATCGAAATTGTAACGACCCGGCCGGTTGATTTTGAGTATTATAACTCCGTTCCTCCCATTTAGTGCTGAATTTATGCCTTACAATTGATTTATGACTTATCGGGTTAGTTGGTTCGGGTTCGGAAGGAATTCGGAGTGAAATGAGTCACATAGTCTCATAATTTAAAATTTTAAGTTAGAAAAGTGACCGGATGTGGACTTATGTGTAAACGCTCTCGGTTTTGAATTTTGATGATTCCAACAGCTCCGTATGGTGATTT
The DNA here is from genome assembly GCF_000715075.1 of Nicotiana tabacum. Lineage (NCBI taxonomy): Eukaryota > Viridiplantae > Streptophyta > Magnoliopsida > Solanales > Solanaceae > Nicotiana > Nicotiana tabacum. Next base: position 85,209,784 of record NC_134094.1, on the reverse strand, counting down.
TGGACTTAGGAGCGTGTCCGGAAAATTATTTGGAGTTCCGTAGTGGAATTGGGCTTGAAATGGCGAAAGTTGAATTTTTGGGAAGTTTGACCGGGGGTTGACTTTTTGATATCGGGGTCGGAATCCGATTCTGAAAATTGAAATACCTCTGTTATGTCATTTATGACTTGTGCAAAATTTGAGGTCAATCAGACTTGATTTGATAGGTTCCGGCATCGTTTGTGGAAATTTAAAATCTCAAAGTTCATTAGGCTTGAATTGGGGTATGATTCATAGTTTTAGCGTTGTTTGAGATGATTTGAGGGTTCGACTAAGTTCGTATGATATTTTAGGATTTGATGGTATGTTTGATTGAGGTCCCGAGGGATTCGGGTGATTTTCGGATGCCTAACGGATCATTTTTGGACTTGGCTTAATAGCTGAAGTTCAGGTTACTGCAGGTTCTCATTTCCTTCTACGCGGTCGCGTGAGAAGGTATGCGATCGCGTAGGGTTAATTGGGCAGCTGAAATTTTGTGCTATGCGATCGCGTGGGCGAGTCCGCGATCACGTAGGTTTGGCAAGCTGTGTTATGCGAACGCGTGGCTAAGACCGCGTTCGCGAAGAGGAAACGAGGCAGAACCTGGTCCACATGCTTAATTCTTCGCGATCGCGTAGGTCTAGAAATGCTGTGTTTCGCGATCGCGTGGAGTTATCCGCGATCGCATAAGCTTAATTCTGGGCAACCTTATTTTGTTCTTGAAGAAAAAGCCTGGGCAGAAAGTTTAAGTTCTGAAAATGGGACTTCGTTTCATTTTCCATTTTTAATGATTTGGAGCTCGGATTGAGGCGATGTTTGGGAGATTTTCAGAGAAAATAACGGGGTAAGTGTTCTTAACTCAATATTGGTTAAATTACCCGAATCTATAGTTGTTTTTATCATTTAATTGGTGAATTAAGTTGGAAAAGTTTAAAAACCCTCTTGGATAAATTTGAGGATTTGAGGGCCGAATTGTTATCGGAATTTAGTAATTTAGGGATGGTTAGACTCGTGGTTGAATGGGCATTCATATTTTGTAACTTTTGTCGAGTTCTGAGACGTGAGCCTCACGGGCAATTTTTGAGCAAAATTTCGAATTTTTATGAAACATTAGCATTTTCTTATGGAATTAATTCCAATAAATTTTATTGACTGAATCGAATTATTTGTGGCTAGATTCGAGGTGTTTGGAGGCCAATTCATGAGGAAAAGCCATTGTAGAATAAAGAATTTTACGGTTTGAGGTAAGTAACAGTTTTAAATCTGGTCATGAGGGTATGAAACCTCAGATTATTGGATTATGTAAGTATTCTGGAGGTGATGCACATGCTAGGTGACGGGCGTGTGGGCGTGCACCGTAGGAATTGGGACTTGGTCCATTCTGTGAAACTGTAAAGTTATATAACTTGTTGCTAGCTATATGCTCTCTCTGTGTTATAGAGATTTGACTGCAAATTATGTGATAAACTATGTTTAGGCTATATGTTGGTACTGTTGGGACCCACAGAGGTCGTGTACATGTTGAACTATCTGCGTAATTGTTGCTTTGTACTCAGTCACAGTTTACTTATTTATTTTATCTCAGTTTCTATTGTTCATTATTGATGAATCATATCATTGTTGTTTGGGCTGATTTCTTGATTATTGATAGCCCGAGAGACTGGAGAGATTTGTGACTAAGTGAGGCCGAAGGCCTGATTGTGAGATATTACATTATAGCACATGAGTTGTGTGTGCGGGATATTACAGTACGTGAGTTATCCGTGCAACACGTGAGTTGTCTGTGCGGATCCTTTTATTATACTATAGCACGTGAGTTGTCCGTGCATCACGTGAGTTGTCCGTGCGGATCCTTATATTATACTATAGCACGTGAGTTGTCCGTGCGGATCCAGATATTTATATTATGGCACGTGAGTTGTCCGTGCAACACGTGAGTTGTCCGTGTAGATTATAGCGCTTGGACTGTAGGAGCCTCTCCGGAGTCTGTACACCCCCAGTGAGCGTGAGTACCCATTGAGTGTGAGTGCTGAGGGCCGAGAGCCGAGTGGTTGAGCTGTTGTGATGAGTTGAGTGACTGTTGTTGAGATTTTAAGCTTGTGTAGCTTAAAGAGGATGAGTGAGAAATGGAGAAAAAATAAAATATTTGAGTTTCTCTCCTTGGCAAAGGGACATTGTCCCATATTGGAGGAAGAAAAGGCTTTTGATGGGTATATATATATAATTGCTCTTCTTCTAGCTCTTAAAGAGTTAAGAAGAAGGCAAGCCTCACGCCGTCGTCGTCGTCGCTCGCTCGGCTCGGCTCGGCTTCGGCTTTGGCTTCGGCTTCGGATTTCAATCCGGAATAATCCATGACCCGCGACCTGGTCCGGTCAGGCCCGTTTTCTTTTTCGAATTATTTTAAATTCGTTTTCCCGCAATATTTCAAACAACCTGTTCCAACAGCCATGGCTATTTCTGAAAGGTTGCAAACCTTTTCAGAAATAATGCCAGCAACTCTATAAATATACCTTGAATCCCAGAATCTTTCCTTACGAAATTTTCTGATCTTCTTCTTCTTCTTCTGCACAAAAATTCCAGTGTGTTTTACAGCCTTCGAGTGGCTCGCTGTTCACCGATGTTTTGGTACCAACACTCCGGTGAGTTAAATCATTCTATCCTGAGAGGATATATTTCAGCACCTCGGGTACTTGAGGGGAATAATTTTCTTAAGGACACACTGTGTATTCAGTGGGCTCGATTTATTCCTATACTATTTTTCAGAATTTATTTCGTTAAATAAGTATTACTAACTTTCTGTTTTTTTTATATATTTCAGAAAGTTTAATGGTTTAATTGTTTATTATAGCAATATAGATTTATAACAATCTTAAGGAAATTATTTTATTATATTCTGTATTTTGTTTGTGGAGATTAAAATGTGTGTGCTTTCTACTCCTGAATTTTACTATTCTAATTTGAAGATATAAAAACTTCATCAGAGTATTGAAATTCAGAAAACGATTTGAAGAACATAAAAACTTTATCATTTTCTGTGAAATAGTATATAAAAACTTCGGTTTTATTTATTATACATACTGATTGTTGTTAATAACAGTATTGTTTACTGTTTTGATTTTGCCATTAATTGAACTCTTCTGTTGTTTACAGTGAGAAATGGCAATTGATAACGGAAATTCTTCTACGACTGTTGTGGCAACGACGATAGCCTCGTCAAGCCGGACTGTTGTTCCACCGACAGAGAAATTGGGGAAATTTTCCGGAGCCAACTTTAAAGGATGGCAGCAAAGGGTGTTCTTCTGGCTTACCACACTTGGTATGCAAAAATTCACTAGTGAAGAACCTTCAGTGCCTGCTGCGGACATGCCGGACAACAAAAAATTCATGATTGTTGAGGCGTGGAAGCAGGCAGATTTTCTTTGCAAAGGCTATATCTTAAGCGCTTTAGAGGATGACTTGTACAATGTGTACAGTGCGATGAATACTTCGAAAGAATTATGGAACGCACTTGAGAAAAAGTACAAGACTGAAGATGCATACTTGAAGAAGTTCGTGGTTGCCAAGTTTCTAGACTATAAAATAATAGACAGCAAAACTGTTGGAACCCAAGTTCCGGAGCTTCAACTTATTTTTCATGACCTTATTGCTGAAGGTATGGTCGTGAATGAAGCATTTCAAGTGGCTGCAATGATTGAAAAATTGTCTCCTTCATGGAGAGATTTCAAGAACTATCTTAAGCACAAGCGCAAAGAAATAAAGTTGGAAGATCTTGTGATTCGTCTCAAGATTGAGGAAGACAACAAAATAGTCGAGAAGAAGTCTCGTGGAAATTCAACGATCATTGGAGCTAATATCATTGAGCAGAATGCTCCAAAAAGTAAGAAGACAAAGAGGTCTTCTGGACAGACTAAGGAGCAGAACAAAAAGAAATTCAAGGGCAGCTGCTACAATTGTGGAAAAATCGGACATAAAGCCCCTGATTGTCATCTCCCAAAAAAGTATAAGAAGAAGGGACAGGCCAACATAGTGGAGAAGAATGATGACATTGATGATCTGTGTGCAATGCTTTCGGAATGCAACTTAGTTGAAAATCCAAAGGAGTGGTGGATTGACTCTGCAGCCACTCGACATGTTTGTGCTGTCAAGGAAGCATTCCCGAAGAAGAGCTTTCAATGGAAAATACTACAACAGCCAAGATTGAAGGTTATGGGAAGATATTCCTGAAGATGACTCCCGGCAAGGTGTTAACGCTCAACAACGTTCTTCATGTTCCTACTATTAGGAAGAATTTAGTTTCTACTTCTTTGCTTGTTAAGAATGGATTCAAATGTGTATTTGTTTCTGATAAAGTTATTGTAAGCAAGAATAAAATGTATATTGGAAAGGGCTACCTCACAGAGGGCCTCTTCAAACTAAATGTAATGGTTGTTGACAGTATGAATAAAATTTCAGCTTCTTATTTATTGGAGTCAAATGATTTATGGCATATTCGTTTAGGACATGTCAATTACAAAATCTTGCGAAAGTTAATTAATTTAGAAGTATTACCTAAAATTTGAGTGTAATAAATCAAAATGTCAAATATGTGTTGAGTCTAAGTTTGTAAAACATCCTTATAAGTTTATTGAAAGGAATTCAAATCCTTTAGACTTAATTCATACTGACATTTGTGATATGAAGTCGACACCATCTCGAGGTGGAAAAAAGTATTTTATTACTTTTATTGACGATTGCACTCGATATTGTTATGTTTATTTGCTTAATAGTAAGGATGAAGCAATTGAAGCATTTAAGCAATACAAGAATGAAGTGGAGAATCAATTGAATAAAAAGATCAAAATGATTAGAAGTGATAGGGGTGGAGAATATGAATTTCCGTTTGCAGAAATATGTTCGGAATATGGAATTATCCATCAAACTATTGCACCTTACACACATCAATCCAATGGAATTGCGGAAAGGAAAAATCGGACATTAAAGAAAATGATGAATTCTTTATTAGTAAGTTCCGGATTACCGCAGAGTTTGTGGGGCGAAGCTATCCTTACAGCTAACCGAATACTCAACAGAGTATCCCACAGCAAAACGCAATCTATTCCATATGAAAAATGGAAAGGAAGAAAACTCAACTTGAAAAATTTCAAAGTGTGGGGGTGTCTAGCAAAGGTACAAGTTCTTTTACCTAAAAGGGTTAAAATCGGACCAAAAACTGTTGATTGTGTTTTCATTGGATATGCTACAAACAGTAAAGCATGTCGGTTTTTGGTTTATAAATTCGATAATCCCAAAATTCACATTAATACGGTAATGGAATCAGATAATGCTGAATTCTTTGAAAGCATCTATCCGTATAAAATTGAATGTGAGTTGTTAAGTGAAAGACCTAAACGATCTCGGGAAGAACCAAAGGAAAATACTCCAAGTATAGAACATCCAAGGCGTAGCAAACGTCAAAGAACATCTACTTCATTTGGACCAGATTTTATGACATTCTTGCTTGAAAATTAGCCTCAAACTTTTAAAGAAGCTATGTCATCTTCTGATTCAGCGTTTTGGAAAGAGGCAGTCAATAGTAATATTCAATCAATTTTGGATAACCATACATGGGAATTGATAGATCTTCCTCTGGGAAATAAGCCTTTAGGTCCGAAATGGATCTTTAAACGGAAAGTGAAAGCTAATGGCACTATTGACAAATATAAGACAAGACTTGTTATCAAAGGTTATAGACAAAAGGAAGGTCTTGATTACTTTGACACTTACTCGTCAGTAACGAGGATAACATCTATTAGAGTGTTAGTGGCACTAGCGGCCGTGTATGGTCTTAAAATCCATCAAATGGATGTTAAAACAGCTTTCTTAAATGGAGAATTAGAGGAAGAGATTTACATGGAACAACCTGAGGGTTTTGTGGTTCCTGGTAAAGAAAAGAAAGTCTGCAAACTTGTTAAGTCGCTTTATGGAGTTAAACAAGCACCCAAACAATGGCATGCCAAATTTGATCAAACAATGCTGGCAAATGGGTTTAAAATCAACGAGTGCGACAAATGTGTTTACATTAAAAACACTCCAGGTCATGAAGTCATTGTTTGTTTATATGTTGATGACATGTTGATAATGAGCAAAAACATGGCAGATATAAATGCTACTAAGCGCATGTTGGCTAGCAAATTCGATATGAAAGACTTAGGAGATGCTGATGTGATCTTAGGAATCAGAATTCACAAGACTCCACAAGGTCTAGCATTATCATAGTCTCACTACATTGAAAAGGTACTTGACAAGTTCAAGTATTTGGATTTCAAAATTGCCAAGACTCCAATTGACGTGAGTTATACACTTCAAAAGAATGAAGATGAAAGTGACTCACAACTGGACTATGCAAGAGTATTGGGAAGTTTGATGTATATCATGAATTGTACGCGACCAGATATAGCATGTGCTATTAGTAAACTGAGTCGGTTTACAAATAATCCCAATCACATACATTGGATGGCAATGAAACGAGTTTTGGGTTATCTCAAACATACCCAAAATTATGCTTTACATTATAACAAATATCCCTCCGTGATCGAGGGATATAGTGATGCAAATTGGATCACTGGATCATCTGAAGTTAAATCCACGAGTGGATATATTTTCACAATTGGGGGTGGAGTAGCGTCTTGGAAATCATCCAAACAAACATGCATTGCCTGTTCTACAATGAAATCTGAATTCATAGCTTTAGATAAGGCCGGCGAAGAAGTTGAATGGCTCCGAAATTTCTTGGAAGATATTCCATTTTGGACCAAACCTTTGGCACCTATTTTATACATTGTGATAGTCAAGCGGCAATAGGCAGGGCAGGGAGCGTTATGTATAACGAAAAATCTTGTCATATACGATGGAGACACAATACCATTAGACAACTACTCTCTAGTGGTGTTATCACAATTGACTACGTAAAGTCAAGAGATAACGTGTCGGATCCACTTACAAAAGGCCTATCTAGAGAGGCAGTTGAAAGATCATCAAAGGGAATGGGGTTAAGGTCTAAGACAAGTCATCATGGCGGTAACTCTACCTAGCAGATTGGAGATCCCACGAGCTAGGTTCAAAGAGATCAAACAAAGTTATGAATGACGGTTAAACATTGTCAAATAACTCAACCCATTCTCGTGATGAAGACAATGTTCAGAAATCGAGGTAAAACATTAAGGCTTTTTGATGAGTCAACAAAGCTTAAAGGTTTTTTAATGATTTGCTAAGTCTGGCAGGATATGAACAGATAGTGTGTCTATAGGATTACACGTTTAGAAATCACCTATGTGAGTGTGAAGTGTAAGCCGCTTCAAGAGGAATGAAAGTAAGGGCCCATTCTCTAAGCACTCATGAAACCAGGCGGTGTTCACGGCTGAAATGAACACAACCGTGAGAACCATAGATGGTTAAGGATTGATTGTGTGACTTATGTTGTCTAGGTATACAACAAAGTTCGACAGTTCAAAGATATCAATTCTACCGATTGACCGAGTATATCCGATATAAGTTCACTACGGAAAGTTCAAAGAGAAACCTACTTATCCAGATGCAATTAATTTTTGCATGTAAAACACACACGCGTCCGTGCATTCCTTTATTTTATAGCCATTCCCCATTCATGTGGGGGATTGTTGGGATTTTAAGCTTGTGTAGCTTAAAGAGAGTGAATGAAAAATGGAGGGAAAACAAAATATTTGAGTTTCCCTCCTTGGCAAAGGGACATTGTTCCATATTGGAGTAAGAAAAGGCTTTTAATAGGTATATATATAATTGCTCTTCTTCTAGCTCTTAAAGAGTTAATAAGAAGGCAAGCCTCACGTCGTCGTCGTCGTCGCTCGCTCGGGGCGGCTTCAGTTTCGGCTTCGGATTCGGATTCGGATTTGGATTTGGATTTGGATTTGGTCAAAGATCGATTGATTGATTAATATTTTTGGACAAAATTTCTTTTAATTATTTAATTAATTAAATAAATAATTAACGAAAAATTTAATCCGGAATAACCCATGACCCGCGACCCAGTCCGGTCAGGCCCGTTTTCTTTCCCGAATTATTTTAAATCCGTTTTTCCGCAATATTTCAAACAACTTGTTCCAACAGCCATGGCTGTAACAATGCCAGCAACTCTATAAATATACTTTGAATCCCAGAATCTTTCCTTACAAAATTTTCTGATCTTCTTCTTCTTCTTCTGCACAAAAATTTCAGTGTGTTTTACAGCCTTCGAGTGGCTCGCTGTTCACCGGCGTTTTGGTACCAACACTCCAGTGAGTTAAATCGTTCTATCCTAGGAGGATATATTCCACCATCTCGGGTACTTGAGGGGAATAATTTTCTTAAGGACACACTATGTATTCAGTGGGCTCGATTTATTCCTATACTATTTTTCCAGAATTTATTTCGTTAAACAAGTATTACTAACTTTCTGTTTTGTTTATATATTTCAGAAAGTTTAATGGTTAATTGTTTATTACAGCAATACATATTTATAACAACTGTTGCCCGAGAGGCTGTACTTGCTTTACATTTGTTGTTGCACTTGATTGCTATCTGTCATTGTTGTAAAATCTCTAAAGGATTTATATCCGGATTACATGAATTTGAATTGTATAAAATTAATTTGACTTAAACTGCCGTATTTGAAAGCATGTCTATTCTTTGTTGGAATTACTGAAAGTGAACTATAACTGTGTAGCTCGTCACTATCTTCAGTTCTTTGTTTATTATTGTTACTTACTGAGTTGGTTGTACTCATACTACACCCTACACTTCATGTGCAGATCCAGGTGTTCCCGGACATAGCGGGTGTTGATTCTTTCGCACAGCTGATTTTACGGAGATTCTGAGGTAGCTGCCGTGTTTCGCAGATCTTGCCTCTCCTTCCCTATCTCCTTGTTTACTGTATTTGGTCTCAGACTATTATGGACCGTAGTTTCCAGATTTGTAATCATATTAGATGCTCATGTACTCAATGACACCAGGTTTTGAGAGTGGTTGTATCGGTATTTGTGGATTTTGTTTAAATATTATATTTTCAAACTTAAAAGAAATTGTGGTTTACTGAGATTTTTGGCTTGCCTAGTTTCGAGATAGGTGCCATCACGACATGTTAGAATTTGGGGTGTGACAAGTTGGTATTAGAGCCCTAGGTTACATAGGTCTCATGAGTCATGAGCAGGTCTAGTAGAGTCTTGCGGATCGGTACGGAGACGTCTGTACTTATCTTTGAGAGGCTGCAGAACCCTTAGGAAAATTTCACTTTCTTGTATTCTGTCGTGCAAAATTGTTGATTCCGGAAACTAAATTTTTGTTATTCTATTCTTTCACAGATTGTGAGGACACGTACTACCAGATCGGACAGTCAGCCACCAGTGCCACCAGTTAGGGCCGTGAGAGGTCGGGGCCGTGGTAGAGGTCGGGGCCGAGGTAGAGGTCGAGGTGTAGCTCGTACCACAGTTGGGCCTGCACCTGTAATACCACCAGTTGCTCCAGCTTAGGAGCAGATTCTAGATATAGCTGAGCCGACAGGACCAGCTCAGGCACCAGTTGTGCCTATTGAGATTCCAGGCCTTTAGGAGACTTTGGCCCAGATATTGGCAGCTTGCACTGGTCTTTCTCAGGTGGTTTCGGCTCAGGCCGCACCTGCCACTTCTAAGGCAGGGGGAAGTACTCATACCCCTGTTGCCCGTACTCCAGACCAGGTAGTACAGGGACTTCAAATATTGGGGGCACTACCAGCCCAGCCGGCTATAACTGCTCAGGCCCCGATAGTTCCTGTTATGGAAGATGATGAGCAGAGGAGACTTGAGAGATTTGAGAGGCTTCGACCTCCACCATTTAGCGGTACTAAGTCAGAGGATGGTCAGGGTTTTCTGGATAGGTGTCAGTGGATGCTTTGGACAGCGGGTATTCTGGAGACCAGTGGGGTCTCGTTCACTACTTTTCAGTTTTTCTGGGGCTGCCTTCAGATGGTGGGAGGCTTATGAGAGGCGCAAACCAGTTGGTGCAGTACCACTTACATGGCAGGAATTCTCCGTTTTATTTTTGGAGAAGTTCATACCGCAGTCTCGCAGAGAGGAGCTACGCAGACAGTTTGAGAAGTTATGTCAGGATGGCATGTCTGTGATGCAGTATGAGATGAGATTTTCTAAGTTGGTTCATCACGCAGTCTGGTTGGTTCCCACTGATAGGGAGAGGACTAGGAGGTTCATTGATGGCCTTACATATCAGCTGCGGTTACTTATGACTAGAGAGAGGGTATCTGGTGCTATTTTTGATGAGGTAGTTGACATTGCTCGGCAGATAGAGATGGTTCATAGCCAGGAACGTGGAGAGAGAAAGAGAGAGGATAAGAGGCCTCGTGGTCCAGGTGATTACAACGGTGTTCCTTCAGGGGGTCAATTTTACCGTGGTAGGGGTCGTTCTTACAGACACGCTCAACCGGGTCATCCAACTCATCGTGGTGCATCAGCTAGCCACAGTTCTTACAGTGCTTACTCAGGCCAGTCTTCATTCAGTGCACTACCAACGCAGAGTTCTCATCATGCCTTGTCCGCTCAGGCTTCTACAGGTAATTCCTCAAGTTATCAGGAGCAGCAGTTCCATTAGAGGAGGGGTTGTTTCGAGTGCGGAGAATTTGCTCATTTCAAGAGAGAGTGTACTAGGCTATTGAGTGGGGCTCCACAATAGAGTCCTCGATTGACTGCACCAGCACCAGCAGTTACACCACCCGCCAAGCCAGATCGGGGTGGGGGTCAGGCAGCTAGGGGTCGCCTAAGAGGGGGAAGCTGATCAGGTGGTGCTCAGGCCTGATTCTATGCCTTTTCTGTCAGGCCAGATGTTGTTGCCTCAGATGCAGTGATCACAGGTATTGTTTCAGTATGCCACAGGGAGGCTTCTATATTATTTGACCCTGGTTCCACTTATTCATATGTATCATCGTATTTTGATCATTATCTGGATATACCCTGTGAGTCCTTAGTTTCACCTGTTTGTATATCTACACCGGTGGGCGATATTATTACTGTGGACCATGTGTATCGGTCGTGTGTGGTAACTATTAGGGAACTGGAGACTAGAGTTGATCTCTTATTACTCGGTATGGTTGATTTCGATGTAATCCTGGGAACGGATTGGTTTTCTCCATATCATCTATTCTGGACTATCACGCAAAAACCGTGACGTTGATGATGCCGGGGTTGCCAAAGGTTGAATAGAGAGGTTCTCTAGAATTTATTCCTAGCAGGGTAATTTCTTATTTGAAGGCCCAACGTATGGTTGGAAAGGGAGTTTTGTCATATTTGGCCTTTGTGAGAGATGTTGATGTTGATACTCCTATTATTGATTCAGTACCGGTCGTGCGAGACTTTTCGGATATATTTCCTACGGACCTACCGGGTATGCCACCCGACAGGGATATTGGTTTCGGTATTGACTTGGTGAAGGGCACTCAACCCATTTCTATTCCTCTGTATCGTATGGCACCAACTGAGTTAAAAGAATTGAAAGAGCAACTTCAGGAACTCCTTGAAAAGAGGTTTATTAGGCCTAGTATGTCACCTTGGGGTGCACCGGTTCTGTTTATGAAGAAGAAAGATGTTACTATGCGGATGTGCATCGATTATAGGCAGTTGAATAAAGTTACAATCAAGAATAAATATCCTTTGCCGCATATTGATGACTTATTTGACCAGCTTCAGGGAGCAAGGGTGTTCTCCAAAATTGATTTGAGATCGGGGTATCACCAGTTAAAAATTCAAAATTCAGATATTCTAAAGACAGCATTCAGAACTCGTTATGGCCACTACGAATTTCTTGTGATGTCTTTCAGGCTAACCAATGCCCCAGTGGCATTTATGCATTTGATGAATAGTGTATTCCAGCCATATCTTGATTTATTTGTCGTAGTATTTATTGATGATATTCTGGTGAACTCACGTAGCCAGGCTGAGAGAGGAGAGACTTTATGCCAAATTTTCTAAGTGTGATTTCTGGCTTAGTTCGGTGGCATTCTTGGGACATATAGTGTCCAGTGAAGGAATTAAGGTGGATTCGAAGAAAATAGAGGCAGTTCAGAATTGGCCCAGGCCATCTTCAGTTACTGAGATTCGGATTTTTCTCGGCTTGGCCAGTTATTATCATCATTTCGTGGAGGGATTCTCGTCTATTGCATCGCCTATGACTAAATTGACCCAGAAAGGTGCTCCGTTCAAGTGGTCGGATGAGTGTGAAGAGAGCTTTCAGAAGCTCAAAATAGCTTTGACTACAGCTCCAGTATTGGTGTTGCCTACAGGTTTAGAGTCTTATGTTGTGTATTGGGACGCATCGCGTATTGGCCTTGGTGCAGTACTGATGGAAGACGGTAGGGTTATTGCCTATGCATCCAGACAGTTAAAGATACATGAGAAGAATTATCCAGTCCACGATCTTGAGTTAGCAGCTATTGTTCATGCCTTAAAAGTTTGGCGGCATTACTTGTACGGTGTCCAGTGTGAGGTATATACCGATCATCAGAGTCTACAACATTTGTTTAAACAGAAGGATCTTAATTTGCGGCAGTGGAGGTGGTTAGAGTTACTTAAAGATTATGACATTACCATTCTCTATCATCCCGGAAAGGCCAATGTAGTGGCCGATGCCTTGAGTCGTAGGGCGGAAAGTTTGGGCAGCTTAGCATACTTACCGGTAGCAGAGAGACATTTAGCATTGGATGTTCAGGCCTTGGCCAACCAGTTTGTTAGATTGGATATTACCGAGCCAAATTGAGTTTTGGCTTGTGTGGTTTCTCGGTCTTCTTTATATGATCGCATCAGAAAGCGCCAGTATGATGATTCACATCTGCTTGTCCTTAAGGACACGGTGCAGCACGGTGATGCCAAGGAAGTCACTATTGGAGATGACGGTGTATTACGGATACAGGGCAGGCTATGTGTGCCTAATGTATATGGTTTGCATGAGCTGATTCTCTAGGAAGCTCACAGTTAGCGGTACTCTATTCATCCAGGTGCCGCGAAGATGTATCAGGATTTGAGGCAGCACTATTGGTGGAGACGAATGAAGAAAGATATAGTTAGGTTTGTAGATCGGTATTTAAATTGTCAACATATAAAGTACGAGCATCAGAGACCGGGAGGATTACTACAGAGACTTGAAATTTCGGAGTGAAAATGGGAGAGTATTACCATAGACTTCGTAGTTGGGCTCCCACGGACTTTGAGAAAGTTTGATGTTGTTTTGGATGATAGTAGATCGGTTGACCAAATATGCGCATTTTATTCCAGTTGGTACTAATTATTCTTCGGAGCGGTTGGCTGGGATTTATACTCACGAGATTGTTTACCTATACAGTGTGCCAGTGTCCATCATTTCAGATCAGGGCACGCAGTTTACATCACCGTTTTGGAGAGCAGTGCAGCGAGAATTGGGCACCCAGGTTCAGTTGAGTACATCATTTCACCCTCAGACGGACGGACAGTCCAAGCGCACTATTCAGATATTAGAGGATATGCTACATGCTTGTGTCATTGATTTTGGGGGTTCTTGAGATTAATTTCTACCACTCGCGGAGTTTGCTTACAATAATAACTACCAGTCGAGTATTCAAATGGCTCTGTATGAGGCTTTGTATGGGAGACTGTGCCGTTCTCCGGTGGGTTGGTTTGAGCCGGGTGAGGCTAGGCTATTGGATACTGACTTGGTTCAGGATGCTTTAGAGAAGGTCAAAGTGATTCAGGAAAGGCTCTGCACAGCGCAGTCTAGACAAAAGAGTTATGCTGATAGGAAGGTTCGTGATGTTGTTCACATGGTTGGAAAGAAGGTTCTGCTCAAGATTTCACCCGTGAAGGGTGTGTTGAGGTTCGGGAAGAAGGGCAAGTTGAACCCTCAGTATATTGGGCCTTTTGAGATACTTAAGGAAATTGGAGAGGTGGCTTATGACCTTGCCTTGCCACCTAGTATATCAGGTATTCATCCAGTGTTTCATGTATCCATGCTCCGAAAGTATGTCGGGGATCCTTCTCATATTCTGAATTTCAGTACAGTACAGTTGGACGGTAATTTGACTTATGATGTGGAGCCAGTGGATATTTTAGACCGGCAAGTTCGAAAGCTGAGGTCAAAGAACATAGCATCAGTGAAGGTATAGTGGAGAGGCCAGCTAATCGGAGAAGCTACTTGGGAGATCAAGCTGGAGATGTGGAACAAATATCCACACCTATTTGAGACTCCAGGTAATATTCTAAACTCGTTCGAGAACGAACGTTTATTTAAGAGGGGGGAAATGTAACGACCTGACCGATCGTTTTTGAGTATTATAACCCTATTCCCCCTATTTACTGCTCATTATATGCCTTACAATTGATTTATGACTTATCGGGTTAGTTGGTTCGGGTCCGGAAGGAATTCGGAGTGAAATGAGTCACTTAGTCTCATAATTTAAAATTTTAAGTTAGAAAAGTGACAGAATGTGGACTTATGTGTAAACGACCTCGGATTTGAATTTTGATGCTTCCAATAGCTCTGTATGGTGATTTTGGACTTAGGAGCGTGTCCGAAAAATTATTTGGAGGTCTGTAGTGGAATTAGGCTTGAAATGGCGAAAGTTGAATTTTTGGAAAGTTTGACCGAGGGGTTTACTTTTTGGAATACCTCTGTTATGTCATTTATTACTTGTGTGCAAATTTTGAGGTCAATCAGACTTGATTTGATAGGTTCCGACGTCGTTTGTGGAAACTTGAAATCTCAAAGTTCATTAGGCTTGAATTGGGGTATGATTCATGGTTTTAGCGTTGTTTGAGGTGATATGAGGGTTCGACTAAGTTTGTATGATGTTTTAGGACATGATGGTATGTTTGGTTGAGGTCCCAAGGGGATCGGGTGAGTTTCGGATACCTAACGGATCATTTTTGGACTTGGCTTGATAGCCGAACTTCTGGTTTCTACAGGTTCTGGTTTCCTTCTACGCGATCGGGTGAGAAGGTATGCGATCGCGTAGGGTTAATTGGGCAGCTAAAATTTTGTGCTATGAGATCACGTAGGTTTGGAAAGCTGTGTATGTGAACGCGTGGCTAACACCGCGTTCGTGAAGAGGAAACGAGGCAGAACCTGGTCCACGCGCTTAACCCTTCGCGACCGCGTGGATGAGTCTGCGATCGCGTAGGTCTAGGAATTCTATGTTTCGCGGTCGCGTGGAGTTATCCGCGATCACATAAGCTTAATTCTAGGCAACCTTATTTTGTTCTTCGGGATCGCGTGCCTTTGACGGCGATCGCATAGAAGAAAAAGCCTGGGCAGAAAGTTTAAGTTCTGAAAATGGGACTTCGTCCCATTTTTCATTTTTAACGATTTGGAGCTCAGATTGAGGCGATGTTTGGGAGATTTTCAGAGGAAACAACGGTGTAAGTGTTCTTAACTCAATATTGGTTAAATTACCCGAATTCATGATTGTTTTTATCATTTAATTGGTGAATTAAGTTGGAAAAGTTTGAAAACGCTCTTGGATAAATTTGAGGATTTGAGGGCCGAATTGTTATCGAAATTTAATAATTTTAGTATGGTTGGACTCATGGTCGAATGGCCATTCATATTTTATAACTTTTGTCGGGTTCCAAGATGTGGGACCCACGGGCAAATTTTGAGCTAAATTTCGGAGTTTTATGAAAAAATAGCATTTTCTTATGGAATTAATTCCAATAAATTTTATTGACTAAATCGAATTATTTGTGGCTAGATTCGAGGCATTTGGAGGCCAATTCATGAGGAAATGCCATTGCAGAATAAAGAATTTCACAGTTTGAGGTAAGTAACAGTTTTAAATCTGGTTCTGAGGGTATGAAACCCCGAATTATTGGATTATGTGAGTATTCTGGAGGTGACGCACATACTAGGTGACGGGCGTATGGGCGTGCACCGTAGGAATTGGGACTTGGTCCATTCCATGAAACTGTAAAGTTGTATAACTTGTTGCTAGCTATATGCTCTCTCTGTTTTATAGATATTTGACTGCTCATTATGTGATAAACCACGTTTAGGCTATATGTTGGTACTGTTGGGACTCACAGAGGTCGTGTACATGTTGAACTACCTGCGTAATTGTTATTTTATACTCAGTCAGAGTTTACTTGTTTATTTTATATCAGTCTCTATTGTTCATTATTAATGAATCATATCATTGTTGTTTGGGCTGATTTCTTGATTATTGAGAGCCCGAGAGACTGGAGAGATTTGTGAGTGAGTGAGGCCGAGGGCGTAATTGTGAGATATTACATTATAGCACGTGAGTTGTCCATGTGGGATATTATAGGACGTGAGTTGTCCGCGCAGCACGTGAGTTATCCGTGCGGTTCCTTATATTATACTATAGCACATGAGTTGTCCGTGCAACACGTGAGTTGTCCGTGCGGATCCTTGTATTATACTATAGCACGTGAGTTGTTTGTGCAACACGTGAGTTGTCCGTGTGGATCCAGATATTTATACTATGGCACGTGAGTTGTCCGTGCAGATTATAGCGCTTGGGTTGTATGAGCCCTTCCGGAGTCTGTAAACCCGCAGTGAGCGTGAGTACCCATTGAGTGTGAGTGTTGAGGGCCGAGAGCCGAATGGTTGAGTTGTTGTGATGAGTTGAGTGATTGTTTCCTGAAAGGCTGTACTTGCTTTGCATTTGTTGTTGCATTTGGTTACTATCTGTCATTGTTGTGAAATCTCTGAAGGATTTATATCCGGATTACATTAATTTGAACAGTATAAAATTGATTTGACTTAAACTGCCAGATTTGAAAGCATGTCTATTCTTTGTTGGAATTACTAAAGTGAACTATAAATGTGTAGCTCGTCACTATCTTCAGTTTTTTATTTATTATTGTTAATTGCTGAGTTGGTTGTACTCATATTACACCCTGCACTTCGTGTGCAGATCCAGGCGTTCCTGGGCATAGTGGGTGTTGATTCTTTCGCACAGCTAATTTTACGGAGATTCTGAGGTAACTGCCGTATTT
The DNA here is from genome assembly GCF_000715075.1 of Nicotiana tabacum. Lineage (NCBI taxonomy): Eukaryota > Viridiplantae > Streptophyta > Magnoliopsida > Solanales > Solanaceae > Nicotiana > Nicotiana tabacum. The sequence continues at coordinate 85,192,751 of NC_134094.1, read as the reverse complement.
CGCAGACCTTGCCTCTCCTTCCCTATCTCCTTGTTTACTGTATTTGGTCTCAGACTATTATGGACCATAGTTTCCAGATTTGCAATCATATTAGATGCTTATGTACTCAGTGACACCAAGTTTTGGGAGTGGTTGTATCGGTATTTGTAGGATTTGTGGATTTTATTTAAATATAATATTTTCAAACTTAAAAGAAATTGTGGTTTACTGAGATTTTTGGCTTGCCTAAATTCGAGATAGGCGCCATCACGATATGTTAGAATTTAGGTCGTGACAGAAATGATGGGTTGAAGATTCAATAAATGTTTTACACTTTTATGATGTTTCACAAGTATATTCATAATATATGTAAACAAGTAATGAGTTTAAATCCATTACGATTATGGAACATTTGGCTGTGTCGTACACAAAACGTATGCAAGGGATGTTAATCTATTATCACAATAGAAGTTTGGGTTTTTAATTGTGGGTCCTATGTATTGATACTTATTGGGCAGATATTTACGTTTAACGGTTTGGCTTATCCGTTATCGGTTATCGGTTTATAAATATAATAATCCGCTAGCCAATCAATAAGTCATCGGGCGAATTGGTAACGGATTAGCGATTATCGGACGGTTTATCGGCTATATCAAATAGAAAATAAAAAGAAATTAGAGAATTAGAGATAAGGGAAAACTTAGGATATACATCCAATTACCACAGTAAACAATTGTCTTGAAACTTATACCTGATTAAACATTTTGACCTCACCGTTAAACAAAAAGAAGTGATAGAAAACAAAACATAATGCGGATAACGTAGGCAACAAAATAAAATTCGTTGCGGCGTGCAACCCGCTCCAATAATATAAACTTAAAATAAAATTCGTTGCGGCGTGCAACCCGATCCAACAATATAATTTAACAACACTTGAATGTAAAAATACTCCAATAAATATCACATTTAATAAGAAATTATTAGGTAACAAAGCATACAATAATTATGATTTATTTAGGAAAAATATAATGACAAGTAGCAATTAATTGTGAAAATCAGGGAGAAAATAGGTAATATAATATTTAATATGCTAAATGTCAAGTAGCAATTAAGATACATAAGTCAAATAAGCATGTAGCAATTATATCATGAATTCAAGACATAATATTGGACAAGGAATATGAGAGAAATAATTAATATGATAATTAATTCATAATTTAAAATAATTTATGATTTTCAGATAAATATGCTAACAATCAATTTGACGACGTATGGACACTCATCACCTTGCCTATAAATCGCTACACATGAAATTCACATAACAAATAATTCAAAGGTTCTATTCCCTCAGTTCAATGTTAATCACGACACTTACCTCATTTCGCAATTTCAAGTAATCACTCGACTGCAGCCTTTCCTTTCGAATTAGTCTCCAAACCAATCAAACCTATCAAATTATTGGCCAACAATTCAATTGGAGCTTTAGAAATTATTCATAATTCGAAAGAGACATAATTTAAGTCATTTTTGGAAAAGTCAACGTGGGACCCACTATTCGAAACCCGACGAAAAATTACGGAATCCGGATACCCGTTCCAATACGAGTTCAACCATACTAAAATTATCGAATTCCGACATCGGATTGTCTTTCAAATCCTAAATTTTTATTTTTGAAAAGTTTTACAAAAATTCAAATTTCTTCCATATAAATCCGAATTAAACGATGAATATAATATGAATTTATGAAATATAATCAATATAGGATAAGGAACACTTACCCAGTTCGAACTTGTGAAAAAACCCTTTGGAATCACCCAAATCCGAGACTCAAACTCAAAAATGAGCAAAAATGTCTAACACCCGATTTTATGTATTATGTCCAGCATTTTCGCATCTGCGGACAAATTTCCGTATCTGCGGACTCGCATATGCGAGACAAGGCTAGCATTTGCGGCACAGGGCAGCCGAGCAGAAGACCGCATCTGCGGACCTTCACGTCGCAGAAGCGACTGCGCAGAAGCGCAACTGAAGCCGCAGAAGCAAGACCTCCGCATTTGCGGTCTATCAGCCGCAGAAGCGGCATCGCTCCTGCGTGAAATGCACCGCAGAAATGGCCAGGAAATGGCCAGTGCCATCGTCGCAGAAGCGACCAAAATTCCACAAAAGCGGCCACACACCTGTTGACACCCAATTTTGCCCTCATATTTTCTCGAATAGTATATATACTTTCAAAACATCATTTGGCATTATGATTTAGTTACAAATCTATACAAGCATTTTTCTATAATTTTCCATAATGTTCAGAGCTTTAAAATTGATTTTTCTGAATTTAAATTACTTGAATATTTTATTAATTACTCCTTTCAATTATTTTGTGATAACTTAATTACCTAAAATTATTATTTTGTATCTATAATACTTGATTCAAATATTTTACTCTATTTGTTATAATTAAATTACTAATTTTAGGTCATTTGCACAATCTTGCAATAATAGCCTGTATTTTATAATTTTATTGAATTTGTCATTTTATTTAAGGTCAAAATAATATCTTAAATTCTTATAATCTTCTACTATTATTTTAAAATATTACTTTGCATAAATAGCATTTTTTTATAATTTATTTAATTATTTTATTTAAATTATTTTCCCTTCATTTCCTATTTTTAAAATCTGGCCCAAAATTAGGATTAATTTCACACCAGAAAACCCCAAATCCTTGGCCCAATCCCCAAGCCCAATCCAAATGACCCTTTTATCCCCAATCCAGTCCAAAAAAACCCGACCCAACTCTTCTTAAATCCCAGCCGTTGATCAAAAGCGATCAACGGTTCACAACACTCCTCCCCATTCTTCTTATATTCCCTCACCCCAAACCCTAATCCCTATTTTCTAAAGAAAACTGCCTCTATTCTCTGTCTCGCCCTTCTCCTTCACAAACCCTAGTCGTCACACCCCCAATTATCTTCGATTCCGAACTTAATATGGAATCCTATTACAATTTGCCTTCTATATATGCTCCATCTCCGTGTTACTTACACGATTTTGGTATTACTTAGTACTTGCCTATTTTTGGCAAGTACCAGACCTGGAATTATGTGGAAATTGTCTTCAATCTTTAAGATCTAGACGATATTCCTTCTAGATACATTTATATCAAGGCTATATGGGTCCGATTAGCCAAGATCTCCGGCCAATTTTCGATTTCTGTCAACTAGGGTTTACCTAATTTTTCTCTAACCTGACTTTTGTTGATTCTGCACGTTATTATTTCCTTATTTATGTTGATTTTACAGTATTTCCTTGATTTATTTGTTTGATTTCTACTACTACATAAACCCCTCCCCTTTCCCCTTTCAAGGAGACTTTTAATTACCCGGATTCACTAAAAATATCGAAGCTATTACTCTATTGCTTTCTTATTCTCTTGTTCTATACTCTGGCTTTTGGCCGGTTGAAAGCCAAGGCCACTGGAGTTTGATTTTCAACTTTTCTTGGTGCGAGCACTGCCCGGGGTTCATTTGAAGCCCTTGGGAACTCTGACGCGCTACGAATCTGGGTTCTTGCTCTTTGTTGAAATTTAGAGCACTGTCGATATTGTTCTTTCTTGATGTCTGTTTATTCAACTGATAACTGGTGAGTCTCTTGGCTTCACGATTTCATTCTTCTGTGTTTATGTCCTGCATATTCACGCCTCTGAATTTCATGACCTAATGAGTTCTTAGACCATCTTTGTGTGTAACTTTGCTAGCATTAAACTTGCCTTACGATCTGAACCTCTTTAGCACTTGATTTTTACCTAAAATTTCCAGTTTTGAGAGATGTTATTTGAATATGATTTCCTTGAATAATTTAGACCCTCTTAAGTTCATTTAGCCTAATATATTGGCACCTGAATGTCTACATTACGGTTTGACATGATTTTTCTTTCCCACTCTACTTCGAATTCCTGCAATGACTGCCTCACATCTGTAATGTGTTATAATCTGTGACTTGCTCCCCTGCTATTGTGTCACTCAGCATGTCTTTGACTTACTTGATTCCGTATCCCTTTAGTGATTATTTGAGACTTTAGAGTAGCTATCTTAATTTGTGTTTTCCTACCATGTTTGTTACTGTTTTGCTTCACGATGTAAGTTAACATGTCTGTCTTTTGATTTGTGATGGATACTTAGCATAATTTGGATCCTTAAGCTTTAAAGTTCCTAAGTTAGTGCCCTACTTAGACTTATTTTGTATTGTGCACCTTGTATGTTAATCTTGTAAGGAAACTTGATTCTCCTCTAACTCTCTCAATGATTTTTCTGCCAATATGTTATTTCTTGTTAAGTGTTATACCTATAATAGCAACCTGCCTCTAAGTCTTGTTGACCCTCTTAACTAGCATGTTCTGTGTTTTAAACAACTTTGCTATGTCTGCTTTCTAAAATACAAGTGCATCTCTCCAAATTTTGTCCCTTAATCACTATTCTCTCACTCTCATTGGTTACCTACATTATTTTGAATCTATCACTCTTGGCCGGCTGAAATCCAAGGCCACTAAAACTCTCTCTATTGACCTCCCTAGTGTGAACACTACTCAGGGTCCATTTCAGACCTTTGTGAACTCTGACACACTAGGATTTGGGGTTCGTTTGCCACTCTCTTTACTATTGAGACCTTAGCTGTCTCTGAAACTCAGTTCTTTCCTCATTCTATCTATTGAATATGCAAACTGGTTTGTTTAATTGATTTCTGTATGATTCAATGTTTAGGTCGTATGATCAATCTGTGGCTGTTTGGTTTGGTTTGAGTTCCTCTATGGTTTCTGGGCTGTGCTGATGAATATAGTCCCTTGTTGGGATCTGGGTATGCTATTTGTGAAGAAGGCATTCGTTGAAGGCCCGGGAAATACTGGGTATCTTCCTTTGGGGCCTGCTATAGGCCTACTGTTATTGCTTGTATAATATTTTGTAATTACATTTATCATTGGGTCTGTAATAATTTTGTAATAAACAATTGGGGTGTTAGTGAAATCGGGGAAATGGGCATACTCTAATGTTTGCATGAAAGGGTAGAAAATATGCCTATAGGGTTCGTATGATCTACTTGTTATTTTATCCAACCTGTCATATATGCTATTTAATTTCCACATACAGTGGTAGAAATCATGCCATTAGGAGAATCGCACACTCACATAACCTGTCTACTATCAAGGCATAAATGCTTTATTTATTCCTATATCTACTGCCATGTGTTACTAGACAACATGCCTATAGGAAACAAATGTCAATAACCATTCCTTCAATAACTGCAGCATTTTCATTAGATACCATGCCTATAGGATTATACTAATTTATGTTCTATTGATCTTCATCCAGAAATCATGCCTATAGGACTTTAATTGGTTTATTTGCTATTGTTATCATACTGCTCACCTAGAAAACATGCCTATAGGGTCTAAGTATAAAAAAATCAGTTTCAATCGTTAATCGTTAGAAATCCTGCCTATGGGGTATTACTACTCGCTTTAAAGTATCAATATTGAATTTTTAAATACTGTTTCATTGCTTAGCCATGCCACTATTAGAGAGCATGCCCATAGGATCAAACACGAGTAATTCTGAATATTTCCGATGGTTCTCACTTGCCCCCCTACTGCATAAATCACCCAGAGATCATGTCTATAAGCTTAAAGTGGCGTCTTGCATCTGAAACTGCTTGCACGTTTGAATCCAAGGTCATATAAAAACCGCGTCTATAAGGCTTAAATGGCTTTAATTTGTCTCAGTTATGAAACTGTCTAACGCCTAATATGATAACTTGTTTTGCGTGCATTTTTTGTTTAAGTGTGGAAGCTAACTTGAGCCCCTAACTGTCCTTACATGAAGTCCAACTTGTTTTGTATGTCGCCTAGTTTTATCATTTGAGAAGCCTAAGTAAAGTCTAGAACCACCCTTAATAGAGGTCCAATGCCTCCTGGACCGTAGGTATGGCACGGGCAGTGCACGCATAGGGCACGACTTAGAATTGAATTAGAGCGCTTAACTAAACAACTTTAACATAGTAATCGGGTAGCAGGAGATGATAGTCTGTGCCTGCTGAATAATATGAGTAACTCCCTACCTCAAGGGACTTGCGAAGTATTATTTATGTTGCACGGGGTGATCCTTTAGGCTAAAAAACTTAGGACCCCCCCCCTTCTTTATACTTTTAGTCGTCTAATATAGACCGTCATAGTTATATCCTTGTAATCCTTATTTCTCATTCTGTTATAATAATTTTCTTTGACCCTTACTCTCTTTGTTTATCTTGCCAAATTATAATCCACATAATCATAAGTTCGGTCGGAACACAGTTGTGGACCTCGAAGAGTGTCTAACACCTTCTCTTTAAGGTAATTTGAGCCCTTACCCGATCTTTGGTAGCGTTGACTAGTCAAACAGAAGTATCTACATAATAGGTGCCCTAACGCACCTCAAAAATTGTTAGGTGGTGACTCTTCTTATTTTAGCACTCTATCTCCTATCCAAAAGATTTGTCACAATGTTGAAACCCGCTTTCACCAGAAAATAGGGCGCGACAGCATGGCGGCTCTGCTGGGGAAATACTTAGGCTCTTACCATAATGAACTTGACTTACGTGGATTATTTGCTTTGTTATAAAATGCACATCCCTTCCCCTGCTCCACCTTTATTTGTTTAAATTTGCTATAACATGCACATCTCTTTCCCGTTCGCCATTATTTGCTATGACTGCTCTTCATTTGTTTAAAGACTGTTATATCATGCCTCTCCCATCCCTACTCCCTTACTTGCTTTATTACATTCTTGCATATATTCCACGAACTAACTTCTTTCTTTGTCTTTCTTTCTTATGTTTTTCATGTTTTAACTTATTACTGTATTTATTGCTTTTACATATTTATCATGCAAATACTTGGCAATGTGCTATTATCTATGCATAAAGCATGCTCCACATCATACTCCACTCATGCCCATTATCAACATAGCGGCGCTTGATGAGTTTCCGCGTTCTTTCAGAATTACCCTTTTTAAATCAGAAAGGTTTATTTTCGGTAGACTAGTCGATCAGCGGTGCAGTCGACGGTCCCGTGCCTTTCCCTCTCAAGTTGTCCACTTGAGAGTACTAGTCTAGACCATTCTAAAAACCTTATTCCAACATCAAATGTACATGCACCATGTTAAACCTAGTACAGGTTATGACGTTGTTAACGTAATAGCCCGTTAAGATAAGCCTTGTCCAAAGTCCGACGGGATTTCCACAATCCCAATGGACACTACCATGTTATGTGCATTACTTGGAGAAAATGTGCCAATATGTTGATCATTATTGTGTAAATGGTCGAATCTAGAGGGGGAGAGGGCTAACTTTAGTTGCTTGCAGAAAATGAAGTACGAAGTCCCCAGGTTCGGCATGGTCCAAAACATCCCACCTCTGCTACTTGATTGGTGGAACAATCTCGCGCCTTGCGACAAGAATCATGTGAGAAGGGTCCTTGGTAATTTGTCGTCCTTGCTAGACATCCGACCAAATAGGCATTGATCAAGGCCTCTACGGTGTTTTGGGATGAGAAAAGGGCCATCTTCCGCTTTGATGACATAGAAATGACTCCTCTCTTAGAAGAAATAGGAGGCTTCGCTAAGCTGCCATGGGATAGTCCAGGGTTATTAGTACCAAAGAATCGCACCCCTCGTGGTTTTCTAAAAATGCTAGGTTTCAAGAAAAATGATAAGTTGATTTGTTTGAAGAAGTCATACATCCCATTTGAATTCTTGTATGAGTGTTACAGGCACAGTAAGTCATATCGTCTTCATCATGAGAAACTTGCCATTACCTCCTTAGGTTGGACGTACCGCCGAGTTTATGTATTCATCATTTGCTTCTTGGGTTTGTTGATATTTCCAATGAAAGGGGGAAGGATTCACACTCGTTTAGCTATGGTTGCAAGAACTTTAATGGAAGGCATCGAGGGGCAAACCTACACCATCATCCCTATGATCCTAGTTGAACTGTACTGCACTCTAGATCAGTGCAAGCAAGGGTTCAGATATTTTGAAGGTTATAATCTATTATTGCAAGTCTAGTTATTGGAACACTTTCAGAAGGGAGAATATCTTCAAAGGCTTCTGCGACGGCCACTGAATGACTACATAGCCTACCACCATCCAAAGAAAATGACATTCATCCCAGATAGGTTCACATAGCCCGGAAGTGCTGTAAGTTGTGTACGTTTCTTCAGTAATCTGACAGACGAGAAGGTACATTGGACGTTTGAGTGGTTTCCTAGCAGTGAGTTCATCATCAGGTCAAGGGATACTACTCATTTGGTATTGATCGGGTTGCGAGGCATTTATCCCTATGCTCCTATAAAGGTAATGAGACAAGCAGGAAGAAAATAGGTCATACCTCGGTTTCCAACATGGTCTAATACAAGGCAGATTTCAAAGGGGACATCATTCCTTTCAACTTCGAGGCGCAACCTATGTGGAACCAGAAGGTCATTGTGGAAAGAGAGACTATCGAGCCAGACAGGTACCATGCTGGTCATGTGTATTTCTATCCATCATGGTTGGTAGATGATGTAGCGAGAGACGTCAAGCCAGGGGTCAATTTGGAAAATAGAATCATTGATGATGCTGCTGAGGCACAGGTCAGTATAGAAGGCTTTGCAAAAGTATTTTTGAGTTTGCAGCTAGACATCTTGAACAACATAAAGTGGACATGGAGGCAATTAATGAATGGAAGGAAATCGCCACTAAGTTCACCGAGAGATTGGAATATTTGGAGCAAGGGTTGATGGAGTTTGAGGGAAAGATGAGGAAGAGACTTTCATATTGTCAGAATACGGATGGCAATGAAGGAGAGCATCTAGAAAAGGCTTACCTATTGTTAGATATGCGCGACCTGGGAAACCTGATTAATGGAGTCAAAAGATCCAAGCATGGAGAAGGTCCCTTAGGGACCAAATAGATTTAGCAAATGATGTTCTTTACTGCTTTCTAGCTTAGTTTTAGATTTCGATTGTAATAAGGCAAATGCCATTAGTGACTTTATTATTATTGTCGATTTAGTAAGGATTTGATTCATTTTTACATTAATAAAATGACGCAATTATTAGCATCAATTTTCTCCAAGTCTTTGTGTCGCCTAAGCCTACCTCGGGGACAATGAGGTCCCCAATTAGGACGCGAATTATTGCATGATTTTACAGAACATGTTTAAATACTACAAGCATTCTTTCAAATATCCCTTACTGACTTGGTTACCTTTTGCTTTTTCTTTCTTTTGATTATTCCCATTCCCCAAAGTTGGTTCTTGCATATTGGCATCGTCAGCATATCACACTAGATCCAGAGGTCCTCCACCTTCTCCTTCATCAAGTGATCCTAAAGGCAAAAGCAAAGGAAAAAGGGGAAATGGATGATTTAAGCTATATCAGAAAAGATAATGCTACTATGGCAGAAAACGTTGAAACTTCAGATGGCCAAAGTACTCCGACATAGAACGAATTGGTCTTACGCCTGGAACAAAAAATTCTGGAGCTACAAGGAGAACTTGAGCAGGTCCGAAACTTAGCAAACCTTTCCCTCACTCTAAACGTCTGTGATATCAACCAACAAAATCCAAATGCCCAAAACCCGACACCAGCCCAAAACACGCAGAACCAAAATCCACCGCCACCACATCAATACACCATACCTCCTCAGAACCATAACCCTCTACCAGTACCTACTCCTTAACAACACCATCATCATCTGACTCAATACCCGTAAACCACCACTTATCACACTCCCCAGAATGTACCACAACCTACTCCTGATCCCCAAAACTCAACCAATGACCACCCTTATGCCCAGATTCCCGAAGTTCACCAAAGCAATCCCATACATGTGAAAACTTTAACCCACACCCCACAACAAACCCTATATATACCGGAATCAACCGAGAAGGATCTGCTCATCAAGAACATGGTGAAAAAACTCAAGAAGCTCACTAGCAGAGTTTAGAGCGTCGAAGGTCGAAGGTGGTATGGGCATTGAAGGTTTAAATTGTGAGGACTTGTGTAGTCAACCAGATGTGGAACTACCGGAGGGTTACAAACCTCCTAAGTTTGAAATGTTCGATGGAACTGGTGATCCGAAGGTACATCTAAGGACATATTGTGACAAACTTGTAGGAGTGGGCAAAGATGAACAAATCTGTATGAAGTTGTTCATGCGAAGTCTCACGGGAGATTCTTTGTCCCGGTACATCAGTTAGAACCCGAAGAAGTAGGTTAATAGGGTGAGCATGGAGTCAGATTTCATGTACAGATTCAGGTTCAACATAGAAAATGCACCAGATGTTTTCTACATTCAAAATCTCAAGAAGAAACCAAAAGAAACTTTTCGCGAGTATGCTACTCGGTGGAGATCTGAAGCTGCAAAAGTAAGGCCAGCACTTGAAGAAGAACAGATGAATAAGTTCTTCATCAGAGCTCAAGACCCGCAATACTATGAAAGGCTGATGGTTATTGAAAATCATAAATTCTTTGACATCATCAAGCTGGGATAAAGAATAGAAGAGGGGATCAAGAGTGTAATGGTGACAAATTTCGAAGCACTACAGGCCCCAAATAAATCCTTGCAGTCAGGAGGTATCTCGAAGAAGAAAGAAGTGGGTGTTGTAATGGTGGTCCAGGGTCCTAAGTCTCCTCTCACATACCAAACACCTCAACCCACATACCAGCCCTCACCCCAAGATACCAACAACATGCCACCACCTACCACGCCTACAACACCCAAACCCGCATATTATCACTCACCACCACCCGCCCGCTAAAATTACCAAAAACCAAGACCAAACTTCGACCGCAGACCACCCAAAAAATACACTCCAATTGCTGAACCCATTGACCAACTGTATGAGAGATTGAAGGCTGCTGGTTATGTCACTCTCATTCCCGCCGTTGCTATGAAAAATGCTTCTCTGTGGATTAACCCAAACAAGACATGTGCCTATCACTCTGGCATGAAGGGCCATACCATTGATGAGTGTCGCACTCTGAAAGACAAGATTCAGACATTAATCGATACCAAGGTCATACAAGCAAAAGAAGCCGCATCCAATGTTCATGATAATACTCTCCCGAATCACAGAGGTGAGGGAATGAATGTGATAGAGACCGATGAAGAATGGGATTCGGAGGGGTCAATTGGACTTATCCGGGAGGGGGATGATCCTAAAACATCTCCAGTCACCCTCACGCCCATTGTGGTACAAACCCAAGCACTGCTTGAAGTCGAGGTAACCGTACCAACACCGTTTAAAGTTGAGGTAACCACACCCTTCACTGTGATGGTAGCACCCACTCCATCTTACAAGTCTGATGCTATACCATGGGATTATGTTGCAGAAGTGAGAAGGAAAGGAAAAGCAAAAATGGAAGAAACAGGTGCAGCACAAGGCATGACTAGAACTGGCAGGGTTTATACACTAGAGCACTTGGGAGGAACAAGAAAAGAAGCTGCATCTAAGCCACCTGCTGTTAAGACTGGCCCTGACGACCTTTAGAGAAAAGTACAAGCGAGAGAATACTATGTGGTTAACTATTTAAACAAAACTCCCGCTCAGATATCTATCTTGTCACTGCTACAAACCTCTGAGACAACGGGAATGCCTTGATGAAGGTGCTGAGTGAAGACTATCTACCCGCCAACATCACTAGTGGGGAAATGGCCAACATGTCGGGCAGGTACTGGAAAGTCATAAAATCACCTTTCATGAAACCGAGCTGCCACTAGAAGGACTAAGTCACAACAGGGGACTACATATCACAATGCGATTTGAGGATAAATGCATCGCCAAGGTCCTGATAGATGGGGGTTCGAGTCTCAATATATGTCCACTGATTACTCTAAAGAGGTTGGGTAAAGGCTTGCACGAGATACGAGCAGGAAGCATGAATGTGAAGGCGTTTGATGGATCTCAAAGAGCCACAATCGGAGAAATACACCTCAGCCTACAGATGGGCCCAACCTGGTTTGATGTTGAGTTTCAAGTGCTGGATATATCTTGCTACCTACAATCTATTGTTGGGATGACCCTAGATACATGCCGCTGGGGAAGTGGCCTCTACTCTACATCAGGCCGTGAAATTTGAATGGAACCACCAGGAGGTGATCATCCACGGAGATGGAAGTAATCCCATTTATACCAATCAGACTCTTCTGGTCATCGAGAATAGGAAGAAGTTAGGTGGAGAAACATACCATCGTATTGAGCGCATCAACGCAATTGAAAAGGACAAATGGTAGAGCAACAAGATAGAAAGCATACTGTTATGGACAAGGTATAAACCTGGCAAGGGTCTCGGCAAGGATCTCCAAGGGATCACCAAACCAGCGTGATGGTACAACTTTCGGACTTGGGTACGAATATACTTGGCAAGAGTGTCAAAATTGGTCGCCACCATGGTGTGGTCCTTATTATCCGCTGGGACAACCGGTACCACATTTGCACCAGACATTTCATCAAGCTGACATGATGTGGGGGTCTGAGGAAGATGAAGCCTTAGCTAGCATAAGGAAGCTATTTTTGGATGACGAAGACATGGATTGCAGTGGGATAGTTAAGGAGGAGGAGGAGAAAGACCTTACCATTCAGACCGTTGAAAAAGGAGTTGTTCTCAAGAATTGGACTGCTGCACCATCCCGGGCCCGTCGAGTTCCTGGGTAGCCTGGCAATTAGCATCAATTATTTCAAAGCAATTTTTGAGCATCTAAGACATTTTCAGTATTTTGTTTTGAACGTATTTTGTTTTGAAATAATTTCTCGAGTCATCGAGCCGTACTTGTTGACGTTTTTCAAATTTTTATTAATGCATTGCTATTTTTAGTATTTATTGTTATTCTTTACATTTTCTCTCTACAACATTATTATTACCTATCCCGATGAACCTATCACTGTGACATGTAATGAGGCAACGCGACATAAGGATAATGATTCAGAGGATCTGGAAGACGACATAATACCTGAGAAAATTGTCAGATAAGTGGAAAACTTTGAAAACAAGCCTAAGTCTAATTTAGGCGAGACTGAGACAGTTAACTTAGGGGACTCTGAAGAGGTCAAGGAAACACGTATAAGCATTTACCTATCACCATCAGAGAAGGAAGAGTATGTCCGATCTCTAAAAGAGTATGAAGATATCTTTGCATGGTCCTATGATGATATGACTGGTTTGAGCACATCCATAGTGGCTCACAAGCTACCTACTAATCCCATGTGTCCACCGGTAAAATAGAAGCTCAAAAAATTCAAGCCGGATATGAGTTTGAAGATAAAAGAAGAGGTCACCAAGCAAATCAAAGACAATGTTCTCAGAGTGGTTGAATATCCGACTTGGTTGGCCAACATTGTGCCGGTTCTGAAGAAAGATGGGAAAGTCATAGTGTGTGTTTATTACCGAGATTTAAACAGGGCGAGTCCCAAAGATGATTTCCCATTACCCAATATACACATACTGATCGACAATTGTGCCAAGCATGTACTCCAGTCCTTTGTGGATTGCTTCACAGGGTATCATCAGATCTGAATGGATGGAGAGGATGCCGAAAAAACAGCCTTTATCATACCATGGGGAATGTACTGCTATAAAATGATGTTGTTTGGTTTGAAGAATGCTAGAGCCACTTACATGAGAGTCATGACAACCATTTTCCACGACATGATACATAAGGGAATAGAGGTGTACGTGGATGATGTCATCATCAAATCCAGAAGAAGCACAGATCATATAGCAGACTTGAGAAAATTCTTTGATCGGCTTCGAAGGTACAATCTGAAACTGAATCCTGCAAAGTGTGCCTTCGGAGTCCCTGCCGAAAAATTGCTAGGATTCATCGTCAGTCATCGAGGGATTGAATTGGACCCATCAAAGGTCAAAGTTATCCCGGACTTACCACCGCCGAAGAATAATAAAGATGTGATGAGCTTCTTTGGGCGACTCAACTACATCAGCCGTTTCATAGCACAATCAATCGTGATCTGTGAGCCGATCTTCAAAATGCTGAAGAAAGATGCTGCAACAAGCTGGACTGAAGAATGTCAAAAAGCCTTCGACAAAATCAAGGAGTATTTGTTTAAACCACCTGTTCTGGTCCCACTAGAACCAGGAAGACCTTTGCTGCTTTATTTGTCCATACTAGATGGAGCTTTTGGTTGCGTTCTGGGACAACATGATGAGACTGGAAGAAAGGAACACGCAATATATTATCTGAGTAAGAAATTCACACCTTACGAAGCCCGGTACTCTTTGCTGGAGCGCACCTGCTGCGCTTTGACAAGGATAGCTCAAAAGTTGAGGCATTATTTCTGTGCATACACCACATATCTCATATCAAGGATGGATCCGCTGAAATACATCTTCCAGAAACCCATGCCTACGGGATAGTTAGCAAAATGGCAGATATTGCTGAGTGAATTCAACATCATCTATGAATCTCAGAAGGCGGTCAAAGGGCAACCATTGGCAGATCATTTGGCAGAAATCCTGTAGATGGAGAATACGAACCATTGAAAACGTATTTCCCCGACGAAGAGGTATCATTCGCAGGAGAAGATATCACCGAAGCATATGATGGTTGGAGAATGTTCTTCGACGGAGCTGCAAACTTTAAAGGAGTGGGTATCGGAGCTGTCTTAGTATCAGAAACTAGCCAACACTATCCGGTATCTGCAAAACTCAAGTTTTCATGTACCAACAATATGGCAGAATATGAGGCTTGCATCTTAGGACTCAGGTTGGCCATTGACATGAACGTTCAGGAGTTGCTGGTGATTGGAGATTCCGATCTTTTGGTGCATCAAATTTTAGGAGAGTGGGCTACCAAGAACACCAAAATATTACCATATCTGCACTGTGTACAAGAGCTGATCAAGAGGTTCACGAAGATAGAGTTCAAACATGTTCCGAGGATTCAGAACGAGTTCGCAGATGCATTGGCCACTTTAACTTCCATGATACAACACCCAGACAGGAACTTCATCGATCCTATCCCAATAGGAATTCACAAACAACCGGCTTATTGCTCTCATGTTGAAGAAGAAAGTGACGGAAATGCGTGGTTCCACGACATCAGAGAATACTCGGCAAAGGGAGAGTATCCAGAACACGCGACTCATACTCAGAAGCGTACACTCCGAAGGTTAGCCAACCATTTCTTTCAAAGCGGAGGAATTCTGAGACTCCAGACCTAGGATTATTACGGTGTGTCGACGCCAAGGAAGCATCCAGATTACTCGAGGAAATATATGCCGGAACCTACGGACCACACATGAATGGATTTGTCTTTGCCAAGAAAATACTAAGAGCAGGATATTTCTGGATGACTATGGAAATAGACTGCATCAAGTATGTCCAGAAGTGTCACTAATGCCAGATACATGCTGATATGATACGAGTGCCACCCAATGAACTTAATACAGCAAGTGCACCCTCGCTTTTCTCCGCTTGGGGTATGGATGTCATTAGTCCAATCGAACCGGCTGTTTCAAATGGGCATAGGTTCATTCTGGTGGCCATAGACTATTTCACAAAATGGGGCGAGGCCGCATCTTACAAAGCTGTAACTAAGAAGGTCGTCGCAGATTTTGTTCGGGGTCGCATTGTTTGTCGATTCGGAGTGCCAGAGTCAATCATCACCGACAAAGCCGCCAATCTCAACAGTGATTTAATGAAGGCCATGTGTGAAACTTTCAAGATCAAGCATAAGAATTCCACATCATACAGGCCGCAGATGACTGGAGTTGTAGAAGCCGCCAACAAAAACATCGAGAAGATACTAATGAAAATGGTAGACAATTACAAACAATGGCACAAAATGCTGCCATTTGCTATGCTCGGGTATCGTACCACGGTTCGCACATCAACTGGGGCAACTCCTTATCTGCTGGTCTACAGTACAGAAGTGGTTATCCCTGCCGAAGAAGAAATCCCTTCTCTAAGAATCATACAAGAAGCTGAGCTCAATGACGCAGAATGGGTACAGAGCCGCTATGAACGACTGGCTCTCATCGATGGGAAAAGAATGAATGTGGTATGTCACGATCAACTCTACCAGAATAGAATGGAAAGAGCTTTCAACAAAAAGGTCAGACCAAGACAATTTACACCGGGGCAGTTAGTGCTAAAACGGATCTTCCACATCAGGACGAAGCCAAGGGGAAGTTCTCGCCCAACCGGCAGGTTCCCTACATAGTTCATCGAGTACTAATAGGAGGAGCACTCATACTTGCAGAAATGGACGAAGAGATTTGGCCAAAACCTATCAACTCAGACGCAGTCAAGAGATACTATGTTTAGGATTGTTTACATTTCTTCACTTGATGTAACTGAACTACGCTTGACATGATTCCCGTTTAAGAGAGGATACTTAGGAAGCCCTGTGGGTTCGGTCACATCTTAATAAAATCTTCATTTTCCCCACAATCAGAAACTGGGGCAAGATCGCAAGTTCAGCCAACTTCATCATATGCGGAACAACCAAAAGTATTGTCGGAAGTATGCATTTAAATTGGCAGAATTTTGAGAGGGACCCTCAAAATTCTAAGGCAATGAGGTCGCAATGTCTCTAAAATGTGTCACAGTCACCGGTTCATCTAAACTATTTGATGTCGCATACTACTACATTTCAAATAACTATACTTATCAAATGCATTGCATATTTTTCGAAAATTTTGTTTCTATGACAGCCATATGTTGCCCAGGGCAACTCAAACAGGATCCCAAGACAAGAGCAAAGGCCGAGAAAGAAGAAAAAAGGACAAACTGACCTTTCCCCCACAAAACTCATGATTTTTCTTTGGATGCAGGCATGATAAAACAACATTATCCGCAGATACATCAAGGCACTACCTTCATGACGACAAATTACCTAAAGCAGACACCTCCAGCTAAGAAATAATTTACTTTCTCACAGCCTTCCCTTGCATGAGGCTGAGCACTACCTCCCTAATTGCATAAGGATAAGCATTGCCTTTCCCTGCATGAGACTAAGCATTATCTCCTCTTCTTGCATGAGACTAAGCATTGTCTCCTCTTCTTGCATAAGGCTAAGCCCTGTCTTTCCTGCACGAGACTAAGCATTGTCTCCTCTTCTTGCATAAAGCTAAGCACTGCCTTTCCTGCATGAAACTAAGAATGGTCTCCTCTTCTTGCATAAGGCTAAGCATTGCCTTTCCTGCATGAGACTAAGCATTGTCTCCTCTTCTTACATGAGGCTAAGCATTGTATCCTCTTCTTGCATGAGGCTAAGCATTGTCTCCCTAATTGCATAAGTCTAAGCACCGCCTTTCGTGCACAAGACTAAGCGTTGTCTCCTCTTCTTGCATGAGGCTAAGCATTGCCTCCCTAATTATATAAGGGTAAGCACAGCCTTTCCCTGCATGAGACTAAGGATTGTCTCCTCTTCTTGCATGAGTCTAAGCATTACCTCCCTAATTGCATAAGGCCAAGTATTGCCTTTCCCCGCACGAGACTAAGCATTGGTCCCCCTTTTTGGCATAAGGCTAAGCATCGCCTTTTCCTTGCATAAGATTAAATACTATCTCCACTACGCTACCTAAGACCTACACTATCCCTCTGTTCGCCTAGGGCTAAGCACTGCCCTCATCTTACACAAGACTAAGCCTTGTTTATCTCAACTTCGCATGTGACCAATCATCATGTTTTTGCATTTCATGGGCTGAAACATTGCCATTTTGTCCAAAGGCGTCATAGTCTGAAGGCATCATCCTTGTAGCCGGGAGACACCATGCCATGGCCTAAGGATATCTCAATATTGAACATTATTATTCAAAGGCGTCATCGTCTAGAGGCACCATCCTCATAGCCCGAGGACACCATTTCATGGCTTGCAAATCCTTGTCATGTGCTTCATGGCCCAAGACGTCATGGTCTAAGGATATCATCATCACCGTCCAAAGACAACCTTTATGGTCCAAAGGGAATTTGCATCATGTTTTAAATTTTTGCAATAATCCATATATATTCGCATGCACTGTGTTTTACGTTTTTCAGGTAATCCAGGAGGTAACCGTTATACAAAATGGGAGCAATCTTCGCTCCGATTTTCGTTAACAACGTTCACATCCTTCAATTGTTTCAAACACAACTGACCGCCAGCAATTGCCCACTTTTACTCTATGAGAGTTCAGATATTTGCTCTGTGATACATCCGTAACGTTTCAGATTCACATGCATGACTTCACATAAATTCATCTGATACTATCCTACCCAAAAAGAACCCTCTATGAAACATGCGAACACTCCTATAACAACTCCATCGGTTTTGTTCACCGTTGGGTCCAAAACTACACACGGCCTGATTCCCGCAACACCAGGGATATGTAGGCAACTCAGGAACCAGGGTTCGGCCCCCATTTTTCAAATCACATCATTCCTCACTCAATTCGTCCAAAATTGGTCATCATTATTTTTTACCCGACAACTCTTTCATCATTCCCGGGTAAAGAGGGGCAGTTGTTGACACTTAATTTTGCCCTCATATTTTTTTGAATAGTATATATACTTTCAAAACATCATTTGGCATCATTATTTAGTTACAAATCTATACAAGCATTTTTCTATAATTTTCCATAATTTCCAGAGCTTTAAAATTGATTTTCCTGCATTTAAATTACTTGAATATTTATTAATTACTCCTTTCAATTATTTTGTGATGACTTAATTACCTAAAATTATTATTTTGCATCTATAATACTTGCTTAAGATATTTTACTCTATTTTTTATAATTATATTAGTATTTTTAGGCCATTTGCACAATCTTGCAATAATAACCTATATTTTATAATTTTATTACATTTGTCATTTTATTTAAGGTCAAAATAATATCTTACATTCTTATAATCTTCTACTATTATTTTAAAATATTAATTTGCATAAATATCATTTTTTATAATTTATTTAATTATTTTATTTAAATTATTTTTCTCTTAATCTCCTATTTTTAATATCTGGCCCATAATTAGGATTAATTTCGGACCAGACAAGCCCTAAATCCTTGGCCCAATCCCCAAGCCCAATCCAAATGACCTTTTATCCCCAATCCAATCCAAAAAACCCGACCCAGCTCTTCTTAAATCCCAGCTGTTGATCAAAAGCGATCAGCGGCTCATAACACTCCTCCACATTCTCCTTATATTCCCTCACCCCAAACCCTAATCCCTATTTCCTAAAGACAACCGCCTCTATTCTCTGTCACGCCCTTCTCCTTCACAAACCCTAGCCGTCACACCCCCAGTTATCTCCGATTCCGACCTTAATATGGAATCCTCTTACAATTTTCCTTCTACATATGCTCCATCTCCATGTTACTTACACGATTTTGGTATTACTTAGTACTTGCCTATTTTTGGCAAGTACCAGACCTGGAATCATGTGAAAATTGTCTTCAATCTTTAAGATCTAGACGGTATTCCGTCTGGATACATTTATATCAAGGCTATATGGGTCCGATTAGCCAAGATCTCCTGCCAATTTTCGATTTCTGTCAACTAGGGTTTACCTAATTTTTCTCTAATCTGACTTTTATTGATTTTGCATGTTATTATTTTCTTATTTATGTTGATTTTACAGTATTTTCTTGATTTGTTTGATTGATTTCTACTACTATATAAACCCATCCCCTTTCCCCTTTGAAGGAGACTTTTAATTACCCGGATTCACTAAAACAATCGAAGCGATTACGCTATTGTTCTCTTATTCTATTGTTCTATACTCTGATTCTTGGCCGGCTTAAAGCCAAGGCCACCAGAATTCGATTTTTAACTTTTCTTAGTGCGAGCACTACCCGGGGTTCATTTGAAGTCCTTGGGAACTCTGACGCGCTAAGAATCTGGGTTCTTGCTCTTTGTTGACATTCAGAGCACTGTAGATATTGTTCTTTCTTGTTGTCTGTTTATTCAACTGATAACTGGTGAGTCTCTTGGCTTCACGATTTCATTCTTCTGTGTTTATGTCCTGCATATTCACACCTCTGAATTTCATGACCTAATGTGTTCTTAGACCATCTCTGTGTGTAACTTTGCTAGCATTAAACTTGCCTTACGATCTAAACTTCTTTAGCACTTTCTTTTTACCTAAAATTTCCAGTTTTGAGAGATGTCATTTGAATATGCTTTCCTTGAATAATTTAGACCCTCTTAAGTTCATTTAGCCAAATGTATTGGCACCTGAATGTCTACATTATTGTTTGACATGAGTTTGCTTTCCTACTCTACTTCAAATTCCTGCAATGACTGCCTCACATCTGTAATGTGTTATAATCTGTGACTTGCTCCCCTGCTATTGTGTCACTCAGCATGTCTTTGGCTTACTTGATTCCGTATCCCTTTAGTTATTATTTGAGACTTTAGAGTAGCTATCTTAATTTGTGTTTCCCTACCATGTTTGATACTATTTTGCTTCACGGTGTAAGTTAACATGTCTGTCTTTTGATTTGTGATGGATACTTAGCATAATTTGGATCCTTAAGCTTTACACTTTCTAAGTTAGTGCCCTACTTAGACTTATTTGGTATTGTGCACCTTTATATGTTAATCTTGTAATCTCAGGAAACTTGATTCTTCTCTAACTCTCTCAATGTGTTTTCTGCCAATATGTTATTTTTTGCTAAGTGTTAAACCTATAATAGCAACCTGCCTCTAAGTCTTGTTGACCCTCTTAACTAGCATGTTCTGTGTTTTAAACAATTTTGCTATGTCTGCTTTCTAAAATACAAGTGCATCTCTCCAAATTCTGTCCCTTAATCATTGTTCTCTCACTCTCATTGGTTACTTACACTATTCTGAATCTATCACTCTTGGCCGGCTGAAAGCCAAGGCCACTAAGACTCTCTCTATTGACCTCTCTAGTGTGAGCACTGCTCGGGGTCCATTTGAGACCCTTGTGAATACTGACACACTAGGATTTGGGGTTCGTTGGCCACTCTCTTTACTATTGAGACCTTAACTGTCTCTAACACTCAGTTCTTTCCTCATTCTATCTACTGAATATGCAAACTGGTTTGTTTAAGTAATTTCTGTGTGATTCAATGTTTGGGTCGTATGATCAATCTGTGATTGTTTGGTTTGGTTTGAGTTCCTATATGGTTTTTGGGCTGTGCTGATGAATATAGTCCCCTGTTGGGATCTGGGTATGCTATTTATGAAGAAGGCGTTTGTTGAAGGCCCAGGCAATACTGGGTATTTTCCTTTGGGGCCTGCTATAGGCCTACTGTTATTGCTTGTATAATACTTTGTAATTACATTCATCATTGGGTCTGTAATAATTTTGTAATAAACAATTGGGGTGTTAGTGAAATCGGAGAAATGGGCATACTCTAATGTTTGCATGAAAGGGTAGAAAACATGCCTATAGGGTTCGTATGATCTACTTGTTATTTTATCCAACATGGCATATATGTTATTCAATTTCCACATACACTGGTAGAAATCATGCCATTAGGAGAATCACACACTCACACAACCTGTCTATTATCAAGGCATAAGTGCTTTATTTATTCCTATGTCTGCTGCCATGTGTTACTAGACTGCATGCCTATAGGAAACAAATGTCAATAACCATTCCTTCAATAACTGCAGCATATTCATTAGATACCATGCCTATAGGATTATACTAGCTTATGTTCTATTGATCTTCATCCAGAAATCATGCCTATAGGACTTTAATTATTTAATTTGCTATTGTTATCATACTGCTCACCTAGAAAACATGCCTATAGGGTCTAAGTATAAAAAAATCAGTTTCAATCGTTAATCATTAGAAATCATGCCTATGGGGTATTACCACTCGTTTTAAAGTGTCAATACTAAACTTTCAAACACTGTTTCATTGCTTAGCCATGCCACTATTAGAGAGCATGCCCATAGGACCAAACACGAGTAATTCTTAATATTTCTGATGGTTCTCACTGCCCCCCCTCTCCAACTACATAAATCACCTAGAGATCATGTCTATAAGCTTAAAGTGGCGTCTTGCATCTGAAATTGCCCTCTCGTTTGAATCCAAGGTCATATAGAAACCGCGTCTATAAGGCTTAAATGGCTTTAAGTTGTCTCAGTTATGAAACTGTCAAACGCCTAACGTGAGAACCTGTTTTTCGTGCATTTGTTGTTGAAGTGTGGAGGCTAACTTGAGCCCCTAACTGTCATTACATGAAGTCCAACTTGTTTTGTATGTCGCCTAGTTTTATCATTTGAGCAGCCTAAGTAAAGTCTAGAACCACCCTAAATAGAGGTCCAATGCCTCCTGGACCATAGGTACGGGACGGGCAGTGCCACGCATAGGGCACGACTTAGAATTGAATTAGAGCGCTTAAGTAAACAACTTAGTAATCGGGTACCAGGAGATGATAGTCTGTGCTCGCTGAATAATACGAGTAATTCCCTACCTCAAGGGAGTTGCAAAGTACTCCATTATTTATGTTGCACGGGGTGATCTTTTAGGCTAAAAAACTTAGGACCCTCACCCCCTACCCCCCTCTCTTCTTTATACTTTTAGCCGTCTAATATAGACCGTCATAGTTATATCCTTGTAATCATTATTTCTCATTGTGTTATAATAAATTTCTTTGACCCTCTTTGTTTATCTTGCCTAATTATAATTCACATAATCTTAAGTTCGGCCGGGACCCACAGTTGTGGACCTCGAAGAGTGCCTAACTCCTTCTCTTTGAGGTAATTTGAGCCCTTACACGATCTTTGGTGGCGTTGA
This sequence comes from Nicotiana tabacum, assembly GCF_000715075.1. Taxonomy (NCBI): domain Eukaryota; kingdom Viridiplantae; phylum Streptophyta; class Magnoliopsida; order Solanales; family Solanaceae; genus Nicotiana; species Nicotiana tabacum. The sequence continues at coordinate 85,169,991 of NC_134094.1, read as the reverse complement.
CTAGTCAAACAAAGTTATCTACATAATAGGTGCCCTAACGCACCTCAAAACCCGTTAAGTGGCGACTCGTCTTCTTTTAGCACTATATCTCCCATCCAAAAGAGTTGTCACAACGTCGAAACCCGCTTTCGCGAGAAACCGGGGCGCGACAGCACCTGCGGCCAAAAATGCACAGGTGCGACGCACCAGAACCAAACCCGTATTTTTGAAATCCGGAATGATTTCAAATTTGGAGCACAAGTCATAAATGATATAACGGAGCTATTCCAACTCTTGGAATCTCAATCCGAGTCTGATATCGATAAAGTCAAATCTACGGTCAAACTTTGGAAATCTTTAACCTTTAAGTTTCTAGTTTTCGTCAAATAGTGATAATTCGAGTTAGGGACCTCCGAATTCGATTCCGGGCATACGCCCAAGTCCCAAATCACGATACGGACCTACCGAAACTGTCAAAATGTTGATTCGTGTCCGTTTGCTTAAAATGTTGACCGACGTCAACTCAAATGAGTTTTGAAGCTCCATTTCACATTTTAATCAATTTTACACATAAAAACTTTTCGAAAATATTTGTGGACTGCACACGCAAGTCGAGAAATGCCAAATGGTGTTATTCGATGTCTCAAAACACAGAAATAGATATTAAATTTAAAGATAATATATTGGGTCATCACAACTTCCTCACAGGAATAACTTTCAAATTCTAGCAGCTTTAGCTCATTCTGCCACATAGATCAATTCATATGATAATTTTTGGGACGGGAGATTCTTTTTTGTCTCTTCTCTCATAAATCTTTTATTGTGTGCCACCCTTATTGGTCTCCCCATAAATTTTCATGGATAAGGATATATGGTTTCAAATAGTACTTTATATACATAGAGGGTAAAAGTGTAAATATAAAAATTCTTAACGGGTTAACGGTTTATCCGATAAGGAAATTGAGTAATCCGCCCCTAAACCGTTAAGCTGTTAATTATAAAATTTTAATCTGTTCACCAATCATTACCTCGATAACCCGATACCAATAAACCAATAAACTAATTTTGCGGTTCAATTAACTGTTACTGTTTGATTTTGAACTGCCCTAGTTCTAAGACTTTACTCCTTGACCCAATTAATGTTTACTTTTTTTTTTAATTGTGAGATTTTAATCTGATGACACCCTTTGCTTCAAGCGTCACTGTTAATAATTAGACTAGTTCTAAACTTGCAACTAAGACAAAGAGAGTTTAATAAACTAAAAAAGGTAACACTGAACAGAACACTAATCTCATTTTGTAGACGAATCGAAACTAGAGGTGGCAAAATGATTAAAAGAAAACAGTTAATCACCTATATTATCCACTAAAAATGGGTTGGATAATGAACTTTTTAAAAATGGGTCAAATATGGATAAGAACCATATTATCCATTTAGAAAATGGATAACCAATGGATAACTAATAGGTTTAACCTTTACATTAGTAAAACCTCAAATTGGGGGTTCCTCAAGTTTGGGAGATCAGGAATTCTCCCAAAAATGTTCATATTTAAGAAGTCATGGATAATATGGTTACCCATATTATCCGTCGGTTAACCCGTTTTTTATCCGTATTAAATATGGGTCGAGTCGGATAATTTATCCATTTTTTCATTACCCGTTTTCGACCAGAACCATATCCAACCCAACCCGCTCGTTTGTCACTCCTAATCGGAACTATCCTTTTGTTTCGATAAATAAATGTTTGGAAAGATGACATTATATAGCCGCTCTCAAAATAATGGTCGAAAAAATATTAATTTTTTATATATATACACATTCTGTATGTCATATACAAAAATTATACAAATTTTATACACTTTTCGTCTATCGATTGTAAATAGTTTGTGGTGCGGACTAAAAGTAGTAATATCCCGTAATGTTTCACTTATTAGTGAGGGACCAAATTCGAACAAAAAAATTGATCTTTTAGGCTTATTGAGACATCTAACCAAGACAAAGACAGTTCACAAACTTTTAAAAGGTAAAAAAGGTTGGCCCCTTTAGGTGGGATTTTATTATCGTACAAAAAATGATAGTTGTTATATAAAAATATGTTAGGAGTGGGTTGAATGGAAAAATATAAACAAATCTTTTAGAAGATAAATGAATCAAAAACATTGAAAAAATGATGTTAAGATCACAAACATCAATTAATGGTAGAAGTAGTAGTGCGGCCTAATTACATTTTTCCTTAATTGAAAAAAGGGAAAAGGCCCAAAAATGACCTTGTGGTATTCGAAATGGATTAATTATAACCCCCGTTTAAATTTGAATCCAAAACTGACCCTGCTGTTATAAAATGGGTCTAATAATACCCTTGTGTTATTCAAAATGGATCAATAATGCCCTGGAATTTATTTATTTATTTAAAATACTTTTAAAAACTGAAAAATATATATTCTGTAAAAATTAGAAAAAGAAAGGAATTTGTAAAATATATATTTTTAAGTCTTTTCAGTTTTTTTAAAGTATTTATTTTGTAAAAACTGAAAAAAAATATTTTTTTAAAAAACTGAAAAAAAACTCTCCTAAAACAGTGGACTACATATGCATTAGTTTTAAAAAAATAAAAATATTTTGCAAAATCTTTTTTTTTATTTTATAAAAATAAACCGAAAAAATATTGAACCGTCAAATTGAAAAAAAAAGATTTTGCAAAATATTTTTATTTTTCTAAAACTAATGCATATGTAGTCCACTGCTTTAGGAGAGTTTTTTTTTTTCCAGTTTTTTAAAAAAATATTTTTTTTTTCAGTTTTTACAAAACAAATACTTTAAAAAAATTGAAAAGACTTAAAATATATATTTTGCAAATTCCTTTCTTTTTCTAGTTTTTACAGAATATATATTTTTCAGTTTTTGAAAGCATTTTAAAAAACAAAAAAAATTCCAGGGCATTATTGATCCATTTTGAATAACACAAGGGCATTATTAGACCCATTTTATAGCGGCAGGGTCATTTTTGGATTCAAATTTAAACGGGGGTTATAATTGATCCATTTCGAATACCACAAGGTCATTTTTGGGCCTTTTCCCTTGAAAAAATAATCACAATCAGAGAGTTTCGTATTCCACAGGTAAAAAACTCTATGACTATGATAATGTCCTGGAGTTTTCACATATGAAATTTGGAACTCTATAATGATGGCGCTATTTTCCAATTACAAAGGCTGAAAAGTGATTATTTGTGAATTTTATCCGTTTTAACGTGTGTACGATTCAAAATATCTTTTCTTCCTAGATATAAATGAGATTATAAAATTAAAAGAAGAAGAAACTTACAGCAGCCTTTTTAGATGTGGGCCATTGGGCTCCACTTTGGAAACAGGAAAACAAACTTCAGTTTAGTCCAGACTCCGAAAATGACTAAACCAAAACACAGCTGTGGTTCACGGACCAAATGAATTAATACACTGGGCCCATTTAAAGGGATGCTAACAGATGGAGCCCATTAGCAGGCCCAACAATTGACAATATCTTAACAAGTCAATGTTTGGAGCAGCAAAGAGGCACAACTGTCTCAATCGTGGGCCCAATGGGCCATTCTTAATAATGTAGTTTTGATTGTACAAAGAGAAAGGAAAAAAATGGGAGATTTGGCATGGCATAACAACTAGATCCAACAATTGGCATAAAAAAGCCAACATTTTAGGATTTGGCATATGGTAGCCTAAAGTTATTCTCTCTCTCCTAATGGTTCAACCACCATCCTAAAAATAAGACCCATCGAAATTATTTTCCTTAAAAATAATAAAAAACATTTAAAACCCATCTTTCTTTTCTCTCATACCAATCATCATCCTAGAAATTAGGTTCCATTTCCTTTAGTAGTATCCGAAAAAACTCCCAAATATTTTTAAATTATTTTTCTAATTATATATATATATATATATATATATATATATATATATATAACAAAATAATAATTATATTATTTGTACATCACAGTGTATAACATAATAATAATGTGTATATCAAAAAATTATACTAAAATTTTATTTTCCTTCTTTGTATAACACATTTCAGATTGAAAACTCAAGTTCAAGATGACTCCACATGTGTATCCCCTATTGTATCCCGTGTATATGTCTATGTACATCAGTGATATCTCATGTATATAATGTGTATATCCATAAATATTTGTGTTATATATACGATATACAATATGATACACATGGGAATCCATAAGACAATTGTGTTGTATACACGATATATTCACAGACGTCCTTAAAAACCTGTATGATATACACTCATGTATATGATATACACCATGATATACACATGTCGCCTTTGGATTTTTAGGTCTAATGTTTTACCTGAAACCAGTCTAAATCACTTCTAAACTTGCTCAAATTTTGTATATATCCTCATTTAGGTATTTTCAACTAACTTCAATTACACCCACTCGTTCAATCTAACCAAAAAAAAAAAAAGAAGAGGAGAAACACAAAGTTGAAATGTATTTTTTTTCTCTTAATTTTTTCTTCTGATTTTTTCTGATGCGAGATCAACCTTACCTTTTCATCCCACTGAATTTTTGCATAATTTGCAAGAATTTTTGCTAAACTATGAGAAAAAAGAGAAGAGATAGAAGAAAAAATACAAGGAGAGAAAAGGGATGTGAAGCCAAAATAAGCGTGTTTTTTTTTGAGAGAGAATATAAAAGAGACGGTTTGGGGTCAATTGTTTGAGAGAGAATATATAAGAAAGTAATTTTTTTATGATTTGACTATATAATGCTAATTGTTTGGGGCTATCTTTGCCAAACCTAATATAAGGCTAAAAATTTGTCAATTCTTATCATGTGTTGTCACCTGGTGCCATTTTCCCAAACAAAAAAAGTGATGTTGATGGAACCCAGAGGTTAGAACTCCCTGTATCAAAGATAACTTTGAATTTCTGAGGAGGCCCACTTTAAATGCATTAGTCTAATAGATGGATTCATAGGCTAGGTCCATTCGATTCATTTTCTTTTTGGGTCATTGGAACAAATGAAAATAGCGCAAGGGGCCCAAAAAAATAATTAGAAGACCTATACGTATAATTTCGTGGAAATGACATCAGGTAGCCATTTTTAAGCATGATGTTTCAAGTATATCCACAGTTTATAATGTATTTAAAGATTAGTCAATTTTGCTCCAACTTCAGGACACGACGTCCTAGAGTTTAAACCTTAAAATTCAAACTTCAGGACATCATGTCCTAAAATTCGAAAATTCTGTCCAAAAACTTGAATCTTATGTCCTGAATTTTAAATTAGTAGTTCAGAAATTCAGGACACTTAGTCATGAAGTTTAAGTGAACTGGCTAACCTTTAAATACATTGTAAATTATGGATATATTTTAAATAGCGGACTTAAAAGTGGCTATTGCTGCACTCCGCCCATAATTTCAGCCCATTTTGATATGTAATTGGGCCCATGATAAAAGGAGGAATTTATGATTACTGATTGCTAGAAGAAGCTCTATTGGTCTTTGTCAACTACTGCGGCCCAATGGTCCATTTATTTCCATACATGATAGTACTATAGAAACATTATCTAAGACTTAAACTTTATGCCTTCTAAATTCTACAACACTAATTTTAAGTGTTAATAGTTAGGTTCTAAATTTTAAATATGTACATATTTAGTGAATTTTATAACACGACAGAGTTTAGGACAAACCTACTCGATTCAATCGATTTCGTAAATTGCTTTCTAGTTTCGTCCTCGGTTATAGGTTACTTAGCAAAAGATGCAAAGATTTTGCTTTAATTTGTTTTTCAAGCACATGAATCACTCTACGAAATTCATAAATTGAGTTAGCCATACTGATATTTGGTTCGTCCAAATCGAAATTTATCTCATTCCAAAATAGAATTACAGTAGTCAGTAAAGACGTAAGCGGATTAGCTCCAGTTCAAATTGCTTCACTAGATTTCAATGGTAGCTGCCACATCACTGCTCAAACATTAGATGATCTGAATGCATTTATCTTTTCCTCTATCTTTTTCACAAATACTAAACATATATTTTAGTATGACAAGATTGGAAAGCATTGTATTTTGTTTCAATCGCAAAAACTTAATTAATAACTATAATAGTAAAGATTGCAATAACCTAGTTTTGAAAATAAAGCAAGTAGTTTTTCTTCATATTCATGTTACTGAATTTTTATGCTACTTTTTACGCAAAAAGAAAAATGTTTGAACTAAAAGCTTTTTCTTTATGCTTTTCACAAAAAACTGCCAAATAAACATATGTATTAGCAGCAACGTGTTAGTACCATTGAAATCTAATGGAACAATTCGTACTGGCGCTAATTATCTGCTCCCAGTAAAGAGTACTCCTACCATTTTCATATCTTGCCTCTACGAATTATTTTTTTATTGGAGCTGAGAATCTTTGAACTAATTATCTTGATTTCTGATTAATTTGAACTATAAATTAGTATTAAGCTTAGTAATCACATGGCAGCGTCTGTACAGCACCAAAAACGAAGTGGCTTCCGTTTACTAAATGGGGATAAAGAAGAATATGTTTTGTGTCTTTTATGCCAAAATCAGTGCACATGACTTCCTTTAATGGTAAGTTGTGACCTAACCTAACAAACTGGCTTATTATTTATACTAATATACAGTAATCTTTTATCAGTTTCGATGGAACTCCCCAGTCGAAGACCCTAGTAGTGACAAAAGTTAAAACTACTTAACTCCATTAGATGTTAGTGATGGATCCAGATTTTGCCCTTTAAGAGTTTGAGCATATATAATGCTCATTTGATTTACTAGGTTCAAATCTATTATTTATATTTATTTAAAAATAACTTTAAGATATATATATAGAATTTCAGCTAAAATACTAAATTTTGGTGAACTCATAACATATACATATTACATCCGCCCGCAGGGGCGGAGCTACAGTAATGAGTGCGGGTTCGAGCGAACCCAATGACTTTTTCCGGAACTCTGTATTTATATTGAAATATTTACTAAATTTATGTAAATATATACTGCCGAATCCAGTAACAAAAGGGGTCTTAGTTCAATGGTAAGGATTGTGGGTTCGCTGGGAAAGATGAAGATTCGATTCCTGCTGAAAGCAGTGTTTTATTTTAAAATTTAGAATCCACACACTTCAAATCCTAACTCTCCACCCGTTAGATGTAAATGAATTGACTCATTGGCCAAAAAAAGTGTCTTCCTCCTTCTTTGTCAAATAAGTATTCTATTCCGAAAATGTCAACTTCCCAATATTCACGTCTCAGTCTATGCGACTGTCCCTAATAGATAAAGAATTAAAAAACTTGAATTGCTTAACAGGGTTGGTACCACATGACCACTCATTTCTTGTTATGAAGCATTTTTTTGTTCTCATGCGGATTAATTGTATCAATTGTATCAGTTCTATCGAACCCTAATTCTCAGCCTTTAACGACAAGCAAGATATGATTAATGATTTCTCGATTTTTTTTTCTTTCTTACCTGATAAGAATGTCACAAAACTAGCTATTTTGTTTATTCTAAACAGTGAGCTCGAAGGTATCAACTTCCAGTACAAGTGTAATATGGCCATTATTTTGTCAAATGGAGTCCATCTCACATAAGCATAAGCATCTTTACAAAGTGTAGACTTTGTTGGCAATATTCTTTGCGACCCAAAAATATTGCATTGTGTGTTAGACATCGTTTGCACAAGTTGTATCTCTTCTTTTACACCTAAGAGGTCAAGACTTTTTTGCCTATAAAAGGGAAGGCCATTAGTTCATTTTAAACACACCAACAAGACTTGTCTTCAATTCTTGTTTCTTCCTTTCTTCCTTTATTAAGAGTGTTTTGAATGAGAGTTAAGTGTTGGGAAGCACTTGTGTGAACCCTTTCTTTGGAGTGATCTTGTGAGGTTATTCTCTTAGGATATTTGGGATTAATTAGAGTGTTTACTCTAATTTTGTACTCTCTTTTATACTCTTATTGTTATAGTGAAATTTTTCCTCTCCGCTTGTGGATGTAGGTCACTTTGACCGAACCACGTTAAATTTGTGTCTTCTTTATCTACTTTAATTGTCGTTGTTATCAACTTCCATTGTCTTTGTTATTGTCATTATACCGTTGTTTGGCTAAATTCCGCACTACCCGGGTTCCCGATCCTAACAAATTGGTATCAGAGCCGGATCTAACCGGGTTAGTTTCAATAGCCAAAATGACTCTAACAAAGACCTATGTTGAGAAATTTGACCGAAGAGCAAACTTCGGAATGTGGCAATTAAAGATGGAAGCTATCCTAATTCAGGATGGCTTAGACTTGGCGTTGCAAGGAAAGGAGAAGAAGCCGGATAAAATGACGGACGAAGAGTTTGCCATCATAGACAAAAAGGCAAAAGCAGGTATCATTTTAAATCTCTCAAATGAGGTTTTACGTGAAGTTTCTGTAGAAACCACAGCTAAAGGCATGTGGAAAAAATTAAAAACTTTATATATGAAGAGGACGGTGGAAATAGACTTTACCTGAAGCAGAAGTTTTATACAATTCGTATGAGTGAAGGTACCTCTATTCTCTCTCATCTTGACACCTTTGATTCCATTCTTATGGATTTGAGTAATATAGATGCTGAAATTAAAGATGAGGATCAAGCTGTGTTACTGCTTTGTTCTCTACCCCCATCTTTTAAGCATATAAGAGATACTATGCTTTATGCAAAGGATAATATCTCTTATAAGGATATTAAATCTATCTTAAAATCAAAAGAACAGATAGATAGTGATATTACTGGGGAAGCTAGTGGAACTCAAGCATAAGTTGTCTTGTTTGTTAGGGGCAAATCCGACTCAAATTCCAGATACAATAATTTAGAGTGTCACTATTGTCATAAGAAAGATCACAATATCTCTGAATGCTATAAACTGAAAAATAAAGAAAAGCACAAAGAAAGAAAAAATGAGCACAAAAATACTGACACCGCCGAAGCTAGTGTAGCAACTGATGAGATTGAGGGAACTATATTTTTAGCAACTGAAACTAGTTTCAGATTAGACAATGAGTGGATTTTAGATTCCGGTTGTTCATATCATATGTGTCCTAGCAGAGACTTGTTTTCTACATATGATTCAGTTGCAGGTGGAGTTGTCCAATTGGGTAACAATGTTACTTGTAACGTTATTGGCAAAGGTACAATTCAGGTCAGAATGCACGATGATGTGGTGAGAACTCTCACCGATGTTAGGTATGTTCCTGAGTTGAAGAAAAATCTCATCTCTCTAGGTACTTTAGAATCCCTTGGGTGCAAATTCACTGGTGAAGGTGGAGTTCTGAAAATTTTTCAAGGTGCTCGTTTGATCATGAAAGCACACAGATCTGGTTCGTTGTATACTTTATTGGGATCCACTGTTATAGGCCCTACTACAGTTTCGGTATTAGACAATTTATCTGATTTTGATGGCATTAAATTTTGACATATGCCCATTGGGGCTTTTGCGGAGAAGGTGGAGCAAATTTACTATATCATCCAAAATTAGGCCAAGGTAGAGATTTATAATATGGCCATTATTTTGTCAAACGGAGTCCATCTCACATAAGCATAAGCATCTTTGCAAAGTGTAGACTTTGTTGGCAATATTCTTTGGGACCCAAAAATATTGCATTGTGTGTTGGACATCATTTACACAAGTTGTATCTCTTCTTTTACACCTAAGAGGTCAAGACTTTTTTGCCTATAAAAGGGAAGGTCATTAGTTCATTTTAAACACACCAACAAGACTTGTCTTCAATTCTTGTTTCTTCCTTTCTTCCTTTATTAAGAGTGTTTTGTATGAGAGTTAAGTGTTGGGAAGCACTTGTGTAAACCCTTTCTTTGGAGTGATCTTGTGAGGTTATTCTTTTAGGGTATTTGGGATTAATTAGAGTGTTTACTCTAATTTTGTACTCTCTTTTGTACTCTTATTGTTATAGTGAAATTGCTCCTCTCCGCTTGTGGACGTAGGTCACTTTGACCGAACCACGTTTAATTTGTATCTTCTTTATCTACTTTAATTATCGTTATTATCAACTTCCATTGTCTTTGTTATTGTCATTATACCATTGTTTGGCTAAATTCTGCACTACCCGGGTTGTTCGCGATCCTAACAACAAGTTTAATAAAACTGTTTGTGTTGCAAGAAAAAAAATGAAACAAAAAAAAAGTCTTTTGAAATAGCTGCATGCATTGCATAAAAAAAATACTCCTTGTACCTTGTTACTCCTAAATATATGCCTTTGTTTAAATCACTCTGGCTTTAATTAGTAGTCAAATTAAAGGACAGGCTTAGGATAATAGGGTTACATCACTTTGTATAAACTAGTATTCCTAGTTAGTAAATGGGACCAGCTCACACAACCTTTAAAAGAAATTGGTATATTCGTTGCGAACAAGAGAAAATTCTTTGATCAAAAGGAGAAAGAAAGAGGAAGAAAACTGGTGGTTTGACTTTTGGGAAATTATCAAGTGGCTGTTCTGCAAATTTAGAAAATATGGAATATGAAAACGGGGATCGGTTTATGGCCCTTATTTTACAAACGTTAATTAGTTTAATTATAGAATGAGCCAAGAAAACTGTCCTTGCCTTCGTTGTGGTTTTTAATTTTTTTTTTGGTCTTTCATTATCTACTAGTTTATCCCAAAAACTTCAAAAAAAGAAAAAAAAAATCACCTCGAGAAAAAAGTACTGACATTTAGCGCTCTTCTTCCAACCAGCATAAGGTTTCTTTTTCTCTTTTTTGGGGTTAAAACCCAGCCTAAAGTTCAAAATATAATAAAGTAATAGTAATTCATTAGTAAAAAAGCATCCATATTTATTTTTCTTTTTCTTCGTCGGACGGAGTCCTATTCCAATTTCAAATGCAAAGCCACTTCAATGAAAATATTCAAGTTTATCTCCTTTATTTCTCATTTTGTTAGTTTTTATAGAAGATCGATAAACAAAACATAAAATATTTTGTTTGATTTTTTTTATATTCAATTTGTAACTGAGCACATGAGATCATTTTCGGATAAGACATGCAAACACATCTTTAGACATAATCTAGAACTCAAACCATCCATAAGCAAATATTTTCCAAACAAATTTTCGGATGATCCTTTCAAAAGAAAATCCGAAAGATATCTTTGTTTGACTAAAAACTATAGATCTTGGTTCAAATAATTAAATTTATATGAATAATGATTAATCTTAGCTAACAATAACATTCCTAGATGAAGTTCTTAAAGAAGCAACAAATATTACATAGATATGGCCGGACAGTGGCAGTGACATACAATAAATATTCTAGAAATCATAAGCAATAACGTAGTATTCAATGATAATGAATAGCAATAAATATCATTTAAGTAAATAGAATAAATGAGTCACCCAAGAAAGGATGGGATAAATGGATGTTATTTCTCACAATGATGAATGATAGACAATCTTTTGAATATTTGAGTTATTCTCGGATCTAGTAAAAAAGTTTAGGCAAGAATCTCAGTGAAAAGGTGATGTTTGTATCTTAGCAAAATGGGATCTGATTCTTTAAGTCAAAGTGTGCTATTTACAAATGAATATTACATGTCCCCTATCATTATGTCTTTTTCTATTTATAGGGAACATGTTTCTAAGAAACCGTAATAGTACAAGTGCAGAGAATATTCACTAGAATATTCTCTTTTATATCATATCTTGAAACTAGCAGGGTCAGACGAGTGTGAGTTAAGCTTTCAGAAGCTCAAGATCACTTTGACTCCGACACAAGCATTGGTATTAGTTACATATTCAAGGTCTTATACTGTGTATTGTGACGCGTCGCGTATTGGTCTCGGCGCGATGTTGATGCAAGATGGTAGGGTGATTGCCTACGCGTCCAGACAGTTAAAAGTGCATGAGAATAATTATCATGTACATGACGTGGAGTTAGCAACTATTGTTCATGCCTTAAAAATTTGGCGGCATTATTTGTACGGTGTCCATTGTGAGGTCTACACCGATCACCGAAGTCTATAACATTTATTTAAACATAATGATCTTAATTTGCGGCAGCAGAGGTGGTTGGAGTTGCTTAAGGATTATGATATCACCATTCTCTATCATCCTGGGAAGGACAATGTGGTGGCCGATGCCTTGAGTCGTAAGGTGGAGAGTTTAGGCAGCTTAGCATATTTACCGGTAGCAGAGAGGCATTTGGCCTTGGATGTTCAGGCCTTGGCCAACCAGTTTGTCAGTTTGGATGTTTTCGAGCCGAGTCGAGTTTTGGCTTGTGTGGCTTCTCAGTCTTCTCTTTATGATCGTATCAGGGAATGTCAGTATGATGACCCCCATCTACTTATCCTTAAGGACACAGTTCAGCACGGCAATACCAAGGAAGTCACTATTAGAGATGAAGATGTATTACGGATGTAGGGCAGGCTATGTGTGCCAAATATAAATGGTTTTCGTCAATTGATTCTCCGGGAGGCTCACAGTTTGCGGTACTCCATACATTCGGGTGCTGCGAAGATGTAGCAAGACTTGAGACAACACTATTGGTGGAGGCGGATGAAGAAAGACATAATGAAATATGTAGCTCGGCGCCTATATTGTCAGCAGGTGAAATATGAGCATCAACGACCGGGTGGATTGCTTCAGAAGTTGGAAATTCCAGAATGGAAATGGGAGCAGATCACTACGGATTTCGTTGTCGGGCTCATACGGACTCAGAGGAAGTTCAATGTAGTTTGGGTGATTGTGGATAGATTGACTAAGTCAGCTCATTTTATTCCTGTGATTACTACTTACTCTTCAGAGCAGCTGGCTCAGGTATATATTTGCGAGATTGTCAGACTTCACGGTGTACCGATATCCATCATCTCTGACCGGGGTACACAGTTTACCTCATGGTTTTGGAGGGCTTTACATAGAGGGTTAGGTACTCGTGTGGAGTTGAGTATAATATTTCACCCTCAGACGGACGGGCAGTCCGAACGCACTATTCAAATACTAGAGGATATGCTTCGTGCGTGTGTGATAGATTTTGGGGGTGCTTGGGATCAGTTCTTACCACTTGTGGAGTTTGCTTTCAACAACAGTTACCAGTCAAGCATCCAGATGGCTCCGTATGAGGCCTTGTATGGTAGGCGGTGCCGGTCTCCAGTGGGTTGGTTCGAACCAGGCGAGGCTAGACTTTTGGGTACAGACTTGGTTCAGGATGCCTTGGAAAAGGTTAAGTTGATTCAGGATCGACTTCGTACAGCCCAATCTAGACAGAAGTGTTTTGCGGATCGGAAGGTTCGTGATGTTGCATTCATGGTTGGTGAGCAGGTATTGCTACGGGTTTCGCCTATGAAGGGTGTGATGAGGTTCGGGAAGAAGGGTAAGTTGAGCCCTAGGTATATTGGGCCTTTTGAGATTCTTGAGAGAGTTGGAGAGGTGGCTTACAGACTTTCACTACCACCTAGTCTTTTTGCGGTTCATCCGGTATTCCATGTTTCTATGCTTCGGAAATATCACGGCGATCCGTCTCATGTGTTAGACTTCAGTTCGGTTCAGTTAGACAAGGATCTATCTTATGTTGAGGAACCAGTGGCTATTTTAGATAGGCAGGTTCGAAAGCTGAGGTCAAAGAACATTGCTTTTGTAAAGGTTCAGTGGAGGGGCCATCTGGTCGAGGAGGCAACTTGGGAGGTCGAGAATGATTTACGCAGCTGTTATCCACACTTATTCACCAGCTTAGGTACTTTTTCTAACTCCATTCGAGGACGAATATTTGTTTTAGAGGTGGAGAATGTGATGACCCAAAATGTCATCTTTAAATTTAATGATTAATTATGTGATCTAAGCACTATTTACCATTACTCGACTTGAGTGTGCAGTCCGTAAAAATATTTCGGAAAGTTTTCAGGTGAAAAATGAATTAAAATGTGAATTAGAGCTTTAAAACTCAACTGAGTTGACTTTGGTCAACAGTTTGAGCAAACAGACTCGGATCAGTATTTTGACAATTTTGGTAGGTCTGTATCGTGATTTGGGACTTAGGTGTATGCCCGAAATCAAATTCCGAGGTCCCTAGCCAGAGATATGAAATTTTGATAAAAAATTAAAAGTTTAAGTTCAAATAGTGACCGGATGTCAAATTATGTGCAAACGACCCTGGAATAGAATTTTGATGATTCCAACAGCTCCGTATGGTGATTTTGCGGAATTTTATTTGGAAGTCTGTAGTGGAATTAGGCTTGAAATGCCGAAAGTTGAATTTTTAAGAAGTTTGACCGAGGGGTTGACTTTTTGATATCCGTGTCGAAATCCGATTCTGAAATTTTTTATAAACCCATTATGTCATTTATGACTTGCGTGCGAAATTTGAGGTCAATCGGAATTGATTTGATATGTTTCGGCGCAAAATATAGAAGTTGGAAGATTTGAAAACTCATAATTCGATTCGATGCGCGATTCGTAATTTCGGCGTTGTTTGGCATGGTTTGAAGCCTCAACTAAGTTCATATTATATTTTGGGACATGTTGGTATATTTGGTTAAGGTACCGAGGGCCTCGGGTGGATTTCGGAAGGTTAACGGAATGAATTTCGGACAAAAAGGAGCTGCTGGAATTTTTCTGCTGCAGAAGCTGTTTTTGGACAGCAACCGGTGCAATCGCAGAGCTGATTTTGGAAGCTTATATCTCGAAATCTATAAAGAATCTGAACATTTTCAAAACATGAAAGTTGTAGTCCTTTGATTCTAGTTTCCAGAATGATAAACCATTTATCATTCAGACATTTATACAAAATGTTATGATCGATTGACTGAAGCTGCTACTGCAGATTTTTGCTACAGCAGTGTGCATCGCCATAAATTTCTGCTGCACAGGGCTGACTTTGGGAGCTTATATCTAGCAATCTATAAGGAGTTGGGCAATGAGCAAAACATGAAAGTTGTAGTACTTTGTATCTAGTTTGCAGAACTTTAAACCGTTTGGCAGTTGGAGTTGAGTACAAGAAGTTATGATTGATACACTACAGGCTATCGAGGAAGAGTTTGATGTTTTCAACATAAGCATGTAATGATCCAAAAGTCCATTTTTAGTTCTAGAGATCGAAATTCGATTTCGAGACTTTCGACATTTTGATAATGAATTATAGGAGTGATCTGGAAAGTTTGGTCTAATTTCATCAAGTCACGATTGAGTTTTAAGCGTGAAATATGAGTTAATTGTTTAACGAGCGAAATTGGTATCACATTGAGCAAATGAGCTCCGAATTGAGTTTTCATTGAATGAATGGGTTCGTAGTTTTATTTGTGACTCATAGGAACAAGAATCGTCGAATTCCGAGTTCGTATGATGGAGTTAGAGCTTTTTTAGTGAAATAAAACTGTTGGTGTAAATAGTACTGGTGTGCACCTTTAGCGACCAGATGTGACACTTTTAGCGACGGGATTGGACTTTTAGCGACCGGAATAGTGTTTTTGGGGCAGAAACTTAAGGACCAAAAATGGTCATTTCCTTCATTTCATTTTGGAGCACGGTTCTTGGGCGATTTTGAGGATTTCTTCAAGACTTCAACTTGGGTAAGTGTCCTATATCCAAATGTGATTATATTTCATAAATCCATGGTCATATTCATCATTTATTTCGGATTTAAATGGAAGAAATCAAGATTTTTGCAAAATCATCCAAAAAAGAAAATTTAAGATTTGGAGGTCGAGTTGTTATCGGATTTTGGTAAAATTGGTATGGGTGGACTCGTAATTGAATGGGTTATCGGATTTTGTAAGTTTCGCCGGATTCCGAGATGTGGGCCCCACGGGCAAATTTTGAGCTAATTTCGGATTTTAATGAAAATGTAATATTTTCTTATGAAAGTGATTACTATAATTTTTGTTGAATGTATCGAATTAATTATGACTAGATACGAGTCGATCGGAATCGGAAATTCGAGGAAAAAGCATAATACTTGGTTAAATTGAAGCAAGTCGAGGTAAGTGACTTGTCTAACCTTGTGTGGGAAACTTTCCCATAGGATTGGTATTGATGTGATTATTGAAATGTGTTGAAAGTCGTGTGCACGAGGTGACGAGTGTGTACACGAGTTAAATTGTGAAAGATTATATTTTTAAATTGTGTAGATCACTGTTGCGCATTTATTAAATTATTTTATCTTGTTATATTCTTCATCATTGATGTGAGATATATACTTCAAATTTGTTTGATCTTTTCTTACTAATTGTTTTACCTGTTTAGTTGAAACTTGGTTTCTTTTATTCTGTGCATTATTTGAAGGTTGATTTTCTTTAAATTAAATGTTATTAATATGAAGTATTTGACATTTTTAAACTTGATATTGAAGCAACGTAGTAAAGATTTTGAAATATTATTTTCCTAAATTATTTACTCCTGAATATTTTTATACTCATTGTGAGGGAGCCGTGAGCTCTTTATTATGGAAGAATATTATTGATTAATTATTTTGACATGAGCTGTGAGCTCTTTATTGTGGCAGACTATTATTGATGATTTATTTTGGCATGAGCCGTGAGCTCTTTATTATGGCAACTATTATTGATGATTTATTTTGGCATGAGCCGTGAGCTCTTTATTGTGGAAAAATATTGTTGTTAAATTAGTTTGGCAAGTTAAATTATTTGAGCATTTGAGGTACAAATTGTGATATATTGTGATATTGATACGCATGCGGTGGTATAAGGTCTGGGTGTTGAAACGCATGCGGTGAGATAAGGGTGGCTTGATACGCGTGGCTAGTAGGGGAACTACTAGAAGTCATGCGGTGTGATAAGGGTGGCTAAAACGCGGGATGCTATTTCGGGAAAAATATTTTCTTTAAATAAATTGTGAAGGCTCCCGCGGTGATATAAGGAAATGAGATATTGTGAATTTATTTATGATTTGGGACTACGAGGCGGTACCTCGGGAGTGCCCTTGTTGATATTGATTTATGGCCGTAGTTGCCTTTGATTATTATTGTGATTTTCATAAAGTTGAAGGAAATTCTGTTTTGATTTCCACGAGATATTATTTGCAATTATTTGGTGTCATTAAATATGACATACTATTTGATTCATTTTCAATGTCATTTTATTTTACTACATTGATAAACATTTTACCATGCCATTATTATATTCCAGTAGGGCCTCACCTGACTTCGTCACTACTCTACCGAGGTTAGGCTTGGCACTTACTGGGTACCGCTGTGGTGTACTCATACTACGCTTCTGCACATCTTTTTGTGCAGATCCAGGTACATTTTACCAGCCTAGACGTCAGTGAGTTACCTGCGCACGGAGACTTCGAGGTATATCTGCCAGCGTCCGCAGACTCCGGAGTCCCCTTCTATCATTTTATGTTGCTTCCTTATATTTTATTTAGACCTTGACATATAGAGACATTGAGAATAAATTCTTAGAAGCTTGTGACTTATTTCTACCGGGTTTTGGGAGTTGAAATTATTTGAATTGTAGTTTATTTATTTTAGATATTTATTATTATTCCGCATTGATAGGCTTACCTAGTCTTAGAGACTAGGTGCTATCACGACATCCTACGGAGGAAATTTGGGGTCGTGACAAACAGTCTAATTATTTATTTTTCACAATTTAAAAATAAACAGAAATAAACAGGTAAATCCCATAACTTAGTAAATGCCACAAAGAATTTTAACAGATAAATGTAGCAACAGCACAAATAAATTCAACCTCACAACAGTGTCACTCCATCACTCATCACTCGCACTCAGCACTCAATACTCAAAACACTCAACACTCTGCGCTCACTGGGGGTGTGTATAGACACCGGAGGGGCTCCCAAAGCCCAAGCGCTAAGCACGGACAACTCACGTACCATCATATCAATACCTGGATCCGCACTGCAAACTCACGTGCTACGCGGACAACTCACGCGCTATGGTATCAATTTGATTCCTCGTAAGAGGAGGGTCGTGGACGTCGGGGGAGAGAGGTCGACGGCCGCCGATGTATGAGAGTGTGGTTTTGTCCTTCGGGAGACGGCCACAGTGCATATCGGGGAGGCCCTGAGGCTAGTCATGAGGCTGTTTGTTTAGAGAATACGAATATATGACCTGTGGGGGATGTGTTCGAAGGCATGGTGAGCAGCGGTGGTCCTGTTCTTCCAAGACACAAAGAGGCCTACCTTCCGGGGTTGCGGCGGATGCACTTCCTTCAAATGATGATAGAAGTAAGGTTGTTGCTGAGGAGGATGTTGGATCCGATTCTGACATGGATGTAGATGAGTTGAGGATGATTGACGAGGGACTTACTCAAATTCAGGTATTGGAGGGGGGTTCGAGAACTATTACGATCCCGATGGACCGTAATCTTCTTGTGGATACCGAGAAGATTATCCACTCCCTTGTCCCTCTTAGTTCTGAAGTTGAGGGTATGACCCTCATGATATGAATGACAGTGACCTATCAAATAACATTGTCGGCCTCGCCCTTCGGGTGAGTACATTCGCTGTTAGTTATTTTCCTTTGGTTTTGTTCTTTCATAGTCTCTAAATTCTTTTGTTCGTTTTATAGACGCTCGTCCTGGAGATTGAGAGTGCTCGTAGGGAGCAGAGGCGTAAAGATATCTATGTGAAGTTGAAGGACAAGTACTTCAGAGTCCTTGATAAGTACAGGGAGCTTTGGTGTCGGCTTCGCGAAAGCGGCGATGTGCGCCAATTGAGGGATAACTTGAAGGCGATGGATGAGGAGCTAGTACGGATGGTGGGGAAGTGCAGCGTCTTGGAAGAGACGTTGAGGAGCAAGGAGGAAGAGCTCGAGATCAGCAAGGGGGTCGAAGCCCAATACAACGATCTCCAAGCTTAGGTGATTTTACTGCGAGCCCAGCTTGAGGAGTGTCAATTTAGGGCGGAGGCTCTTAGCAGCGAGGTCGCCGAGAAGACGCAGGAGCTAGAGAAGGCGAAGTCTGCTCGGTCGGAGGGTTTGAGGAAAGCATAGTCTCTTGAAGTGGTTATTCAGATTCTCCGCTCAGAGCGAGAAAATGACTTAACAACAACAAGGCTTAAAGAAGAGCGACTTGATGGGAGGATCAGAGAGTTAGATAAAGAGACTTCTGGCCTCTACGACCAAGTTGCTGTTCTGGAGGCTGAGAAGGCCCAGTTACTGGCACGACCATCCTCTTCCCTCACTTTAGATTTTCCCAATATTCCTCTGGGAGTTGTACGAGGAGTGGATCCATGCCGAGGCCTAGTTAGATGTCTTTCGAGATTTGCATGTGACTGGATCAGTTTCTGAGGCTTCCCTCGAAGATGTTCGTGTTAAGGCTCGTGAAGCTTGAGTCGCTTATAGGTATGATCCGCTACACCCGAGGCCAGTGATGACGAGGGGGACGAGGGTGTAAACCGGCTCGAGGAAATGCCTGGTATGATGCTGCATATCCTGAGGGAGAAGATGGCGATGGAGAGGGCGTTGATGCTCTGGGTGGCGATGTTGTTGAGGGCCAAGTTGGCGAGGATGTTGAAGGCCCTAATGGTGGTGACCAGTAGTTTTCCCTTTTGATTTTTTGTGTATTTTTTGTTGGCGCCTCCACGAGCCTATTGTAAACAGTTTTATGTGAAATATCAAAGTTGTTCCTTGATTCTTCTTCTCTTCTTGTGGTTTATTTTCTGTACTTGCGTGTATTTTTTGTTTCTTTGTTGGGATGTGGTCGAGAGTAGATAGGTATTTGTTTGAGCGAGGTCGAACATAACCTTTCACTAAATCGCAGCCGAGGGCCGGTAGGTATTTATACTAGCGGGGTCGAACATAACCTTTCATTAAATCGCAGCTGAGGGCCGGTAGGTGTTTGTTCGAGCGGGGTCGAATATAACCTTTCATTAAATCGCGGAAGAGAGCCGATAGGTGTTTGCTCAAGCGAGGTCGAACATAATCTTTCATTAAATCATGGTCGAGGGCTGGTAAGTGTTTTTTCGAGCGGGGTCGAACATAACCTTTCATTAAATCGCGACCGAGGCCATTAGGTGTTTGTTCGAGTGGGGCCGAATATAACCTTTTATTAAATTGTGGCCGAGGGTCGATAGGTGTTTGTTCGAGTGGGGTCGAACATAACCTTTTATTAAATCGTGACCGAGGGCCGATAGGTATTTTTCGAGCGGGGTCGAACATAACCTTAAAAAACAAAAGTGTGATGATAAGCGTAAGTTTCTTATTACTTTGACATTGTTGCTTTGGTTATATACTTGGAGAAATTTACATATTTTTGGGTGTTGGCTGGCGTTCCAGTCGCAGTCCCAGTCTATCTAGTCCCTTCATTGGTTACGTTGACTTGGAGAGTATTGATAGGTCGAGAAATGAAATAGTAGCCATGACCATATCTTCGCAAACTTTAACTCAAAGCGTTTCCTTCGCCGCCTCGTTAAAAACCTCCTTGGAAAACCCAAATGGGACAAAACTCAAGTGATGGAAAAAAGAGTACGACTTGGGGGACGCTTTTTCTCTCAGAAGTTGAAGTACTTGAGGTGGCTGATATTCAAGTTGTTTGGTAGTAGATTTCCTTCCATTGCCTCTAGTTGGAATGAACCGTTGTTCGCTTTGGATGTGATTTTGTACGGACCAACCCAATTTGTTCCCAGCTTGCCTTTTCGGGGATCTTTGCTCGCTTGAGTTTTGGCTTTCAGTACGTAGTCCTCGACTTTGAGTGGCCGGTCCTTTGCTTTCTTGTTGTACTAACGTTATGCTTGTTGTTTTGGGGTGACCATTCTTATGTAGTCCATGTCTCTTCATTCGTCGATTTCGTCGAATTCCTGCCTTCTGCTTTCGTTGTTGCTCGTGCCGCTTTTTTGGGAGTATCTTAGGCTGGGTTTTTTGACCTCCACCGGTAATACTACCTTAGTCCCATAGACCAAAGAGTAAGGCGTCTCTCCTGTGCTCGTCTTCGGAGTTGTTCGATAGGCCCATAATACTTATGGTAGCATTTTCGGTCACAGTCCATTGGCGTCTTCGAGCTTTGTCTTCATGATGTTCAGTATAGACTTATTGGAGGACTCTGCTTGCCTGTTACCTGCTGGGTGGTATGGGGTTGAGAGTATTCTCTTGATGTGCCATTTCTCGAAGAAATCGATGATTTTCTTCCATGTGAACTGTGGTTCGTTGTCACATCTGATTTCCTTGGGTAGGCCGAATTGGCATATGATGTTTCTCCATATAAAGGTGATTACCTTCTGTTCCCGTATTTGGGAAAATGCTCTTGCTACCACCCACTTAGAGAAATAGTCAATTAAAACCAAAAGGAATCATACATTACCTTGCCTTGCTAGGAAGGCCCCACAATGTCTATTCCCATTTGATGAACAACCAAGGGGAGGTGACCGAGTAGAGATGTTCGCCTGCTTAGTGAATCATTGGGGCGTACTTTTGGTACTGTTCGTATTTCCTCACGAAGTCTGTGACATCCTTTTTCATGGTGGGCCAGTAGTAACCGCCCATATGAGGCATCTGACCATTTCTCGATTGCCGGAATGAGCTCCACAATGGCCTTCGTGGACTTCTTCGAGGTCGTGCTGGGTTTGGTTCAGGCCTAAGATCTTCGCTAGAGGGCCGCCGTAAGCCCTCTTGTACATGTCGTTATGAAGGAGACTGTATCTGGCCGCTTGCATTCTTAGTTTCTTGGCCTCTTTTTTGTCTCGTGGGAGTGTGTCATCCTGCAAATATGCGATAATGCGATTGCGCCAGTTCCAAGTTAAGTTTATGGTTCTTACCTCGATTTGGTCTAGTGATAAGTTGAGGAGGTGGACTACGCTTTTATCTCTGGTCGTGATGCTTTTGGTCTGCGGCTAGTTTGGCGAGGTCGTCTGCTTCGACATTCTGTGCTCGTGGGATTTGATCGAGCCGACATTCGTCGAACTGAGGCAACAACTTGCAGATTTTGGTCTGGTATTTTTGCAATCTTTGTTATTGATTTGGAAAGTCCTTGTGACTTGGTTGACTACAAGCTGGGAGTCACAACAGAGTTTCAACTGTTTCGCCCCATATTTGAGTGCTAGCGTTAACCCTACAATTACGACCTCATACTCGGCCTCATTGTTAATCATATCCGGGCACCTTATGGACTGGCGAATTACTTAGCCTGTTGGGACCTCGAGTATGAGTACGAGTCCGAACCCTGATGCATTTTATGTGCCATCGGTATATAGAACCTTGAGGTCTTGTGTTTGGAGGGAAGTTTGGATGGCTTCCCTTTCGATTTCAGGCATTATTTTTGCACTAAAGTCGGCAACGAAGTCGACAAGCACTTGTGACTTTATCGCTGTTCGCGACTGGTATGTGATATCGTGCTCACCTAGCTCGACGGCCCATTTGGCCAGCCTCCCGGATAGCTCAGGCTTATGCAAAATGCTTTCAGGGGAAAGGTTGTGACGACCGAGATGGGGTGGCATTGGAAATAGAGTCTAAGCTTCCGTGAAGCTACGACCAAGGCCATAACTAATTTTTTGAGGTGTGGGTACCTCATTTCAGTGTCAACGAGTGTTCTGCTAATGTAATAGATGGGAGATTGCGTACCTTTATTTTTGCGGATTAAGAATGCGCTTACTGCTACCTCGGATACGGCTAGATAGACGAGGAGTTTCTCCCCAGGTTCGGGTTTTGAGAGCAGGGGCGATGATGATAGGTATGCCTTTAGTTCTTGCAAATCCTGGATGCACTCAGAAGTCCATTCGAGGCCGTTGTCCTTCTTGAGTACGCCAAAAAAATTGTTGCATCTATCCGATGACCGCGAAATGAAACTTGATAGGGCGGCGATACGACCTGTCAAACTTTGGACTTGCTTTATAGTGGTTAAGAGTTCTGGTATCCCCTCGATATATTTGATTTGGTCGGGGTTAACCTCGATCCCTCGCTGCGACACCAGGAAACCCAAGAATTTTCCCGAGGCTACGCCAGACGTGCATTTCTTCGAGTTCAGCTTCATTCCGTATCGTCTGAGTATGTAGAAAGTTTCTTTCAAATGATCGATATGATCCTTTGCCCTTTTGGACTTGACCAACATATCGTCTATATATACCTCCAAAGACTTACCGAGCTGGTCTTTGAATATCTTGGTTACCAACCTTTGATAAGTAGCCCCTGTGTTTTTTAGTTTAAACGACATGACCTGATAGCAATACGTTCCTTGGTGGGTGATGAACGTGGTCTTTTCCTGATCTTCCTCTTCCATAAGTATCTGGTTATAGCCCAAATAAGCGTCCAAGAAATGTAATAGCTCATGCCCGGTTGTTGCGTCGATGAGTTAGTCGATATGAGGTAACGACAACAAATACTTCGGACATGCTTTGTTCAAATCTGTGAAGTCCAGGCACATCCGCCATTTACCATTTTTCTTTCTGACCATCATTATGTTGGCGATCCACTTGGGGTACTTCGACACCCTTATGGAACCGTTCTCTAGTAGTTTTTCCACCTCCTCGCGGACTGCATCGTTGATAACAGGATTGAATTTTTGCCTGACTTGTCTCACTGGGGAGTGGAATGGGTTGATGTTTAAATTGTGCATGGTGATTTTCTTCGGGATGCCCGACATATCTGCATGGCTAAAAGCAAACAAATCTATGTTAGATGTTAAGAATGGACAGAATTTACCTGGTTCCCAAAGTTTGTAACCGTATAGGACTTCTTGCTATAGTCGTTGAGGTCCAATTGAATGGAGTCGAGGTCTTCTATGGTCGATCCTGCAGCTTCGACCGTGTCGGGGTATTTGATGACGTCCTCGGTCTCATCTTGCTCCAACCTCGACCCTGTTGATTGCTATGCTTCTTTTTCTTTATCCTTTCTTTGTTGGGTGACCGTTTTGTCTAAGGGAATGTGGTAGCATTTCCGAGATATGCGTTGTTCTCTGCGTATACTGAATATCCCCTATGGTGTTGGAAATTTAATTATTTGGTATAGGCTGGAGGGGACGGCTCTCATGGGATGTATCCACGGTCGTCCCACTATGGTGTTGTATGTAGTGGCCTGGTCCATGATGTGGAACGTTGTCTCTAAAGTTACGCCGCCGGCTAAGACATAGAGTGTAATTTCCCCGGATGTCCGTTCAACTGCATTATTAAAACCAGTTAGCGTGATACAGCGTGTCATTATCTTATCCTCGAGTCTCATATGGGTAAGGAATCGGGGATGGATAATGCATGCGTCGCTCCCGTCGTCTACCATGATGCGTTTGACATCGGTATCTAAAATGCGTAAACTAATAACGAGGGCATCATTATGAGGAAAAGTCAAACCGTCAGCATCCGACTTCTCAAAGATGATACTTTCTTCGAGTTCGTCGTATCGTTCGCGAGTGATAGATCACTTGAGCTTGTGGGTAGTGGTGAACTTCACGTTGTTGATAGAGGCGTCATCGCTGCCGCCGATAATATGTTGATGGTACAAGCTGGTGATGGTGGCTTTGGCAGTCCTTGGTGTTCGCGTCCTCTGGCAAAATTGGTTCCCCCCTGTCGCTCAGCAGCTCTTTGAGGTGCCCTTGTCGCGACATGTTTACGACTTCTTGTCTGATAGCGATGTAATCTTCAGTTTTGTGCCCTCGTTCCTGGTGGAACTCATAGAGGGCGTCGGATGTTATGGTGTTCGGGTCTGATCTCATCTTCGGCTACGTAGACTATCTCTGTAGGTGACACACAAAAATTATGAGTAGATAATAAGGGAGGCATACCTCTTTTGTTCTGATGAGTTCCCGTCCTTGGCTTGGACGAGCCTTCGTGATATCGCATTCATGGTTGGTGAGCGGGTATTGCTCTGGGTTTCGCCTATGAAGGGTGTGATGAGGTTCGGGAATAAGGGCAAGTTGAGCCCTAGGTATATTGGGCCTTTTGAGATTCTTGAGAGAGTTGGAGAGGTGGCTTATAGACTTGCACTACCACTTAGTCTTTCTGCGGTTCATCCGATATTCCATGTTTCCATACTTCGGAAATATCATGGCAATCCGTCACATGTGTTAGACTTCAGTTCGGTTCAGTTGGACAAGGATCTATCTTATATTGAGGAACCCGTGGCTATTTTAGATAGGCAGGTTCGAAAGCTGAGGTCAAAGAACATTGCTTCCGTGAAGGTTCAGTGGAGGGGTCATCCGGTCGAGGAGGCGACTTGGGAGGTCGAGCATGATATACGCAGCTGTTATCCACACTTATTCACCAGCTCAGGTACTTTTTCTAACTCCGTTCGAGGACGAATGTTTGTTTTAGAGGTGGAGAATGTGATGACCCAAAATGTCATCTTTAAATTTAATGATTAATTATGTGATCTAAGCACTATTTACCGTTACTCAACTTGCGTGTGCAGTCCGTAAAAAAAAAATTCGGAAGATTTTTAGGTGAAAAATGGATTAAAATGTGAATGAGATGTTTAAAACACAACTGAGTTGACTTTGGTCAACATTTTGAGCAAACGGACTGAGATCAGTATTTTGACTATTTCGGTAGGTCCGTATCCTGAATTGGGACTTGGGCGTATGCCCGGAATCAAATTCCGAGGTCCCTAGCCCGAGATATGGAATTTTGACGAAAAATTTAAAGTTTAAGTTCAAATAGGGACCGGATGTCGAATTATGTGCAAATGACCCCGGAATAGAATTTTGATGATTCCAACAGCTCCATATGGTGATTTTGGACTTAGAAACATGATCGGAATTTTATTTGGAAGTCCGTAGTGCAATTAGGCTTGAAATGCCGAAAGTTAAATTTTTGGAAAGTTTGACCGAGGGGTTGACTTTTTGATATCGGAGTCGAAATCCGATTCTGAAAATTTTCATAGCTCCATTATGTCATTTATGACTTGCGTGCAAAATTTGAGGTCAATCGGACTTGATTTGATAGGTTCCGGTGTTGTTTGTAGAAATTGAAAGTTTCAAAGTTCATTAGGCTTGAATCTATGTGTGATTCGTGATTTTAGCATTGTTTGATGTGATTTGAGGTTTCAAATAAGTTCGTATGATGTTTTAGGACTTGTTGGTGTATTGGGTTGAGGTCTCGAGGGCCTCGGGTGAGTTTCGGATGGTTAACGGATCAAAAATGGGACTTAAACAGCTGCTGCAAAAGCTGCTACAAATTCTCTTCTGCTGTGCAATCGAGCCCCCAGAAATTGAGCCAAGGATCGAAGGCAGGCTCGAGATCCATGATCGAAGGCCACTGATCGAAGGCCCAGGATCGAGGGTTATGACCAAGGCCAGTGATCGAAGGCCATAAGGATCGAAGCCATGATCGATAGCCAGGATCGACGGCTGTGATCGAGCCCCAGGGTCGAGGGCCATGATCGGACTCCCCATCATCGGACTCCCATGATCGAGGTCCAGGATCGTACTCTCATGATCGAGGTCTAGGATCGGACTCCACGATCGAGGTCAGCCTGGACAGATCCGTAAGGTATAAAAACAGGGGGGTTTCGTCTCATTCGCCATTTTTAACAACTTGGAGCTTGAGCAGAGGCGATTTTTGATATATCTTCAAGAAAAAATATTGGGGTAAGTGTTCTTAACTCAATCTTTGTTATATTACACGAATCCATCACTGTTTTTAACATTTAATTGGTGATTTAAGTTGGAAAAATTTGAAAACCCTCTTGGATAGATTTGTGGATTTGAGGGTCAAATCGTTATTGGAATTTAGTCATTTTGGTATGGTTAGACTCGTGGTTGAATGGGCGTTCATATTTCGTAACTTTCGCCGGATTTCGAGACATAGGCCCCACGGGCCATTTTTGAGTTAATTTCGGATTTTTATTGAAAAAAAATATAGTATTTTCATATAGAATTAATTCTATAATTTTTGTTGACTGTATCGAATTAATTATGACTAGATACGAGTCGATCGGAGTCGAAAAATCGAGGAAAAAGTATAATACTTGATTAAATTGGAGCAAGTCGAGGTAAGTGACTTGTCTAACCTTGTGTGGGGGAAATTTCTCCTAGAATTGATATTAATGTGATTATTGAAATATGTTGAAAGTCGTGTACACGAGGTGACGAGTGTGTACATGAGCTAAATGTGAAAGATTATATTTTTAAATTGTGTAAATCATTGTTGCGCAGTTATTAAATTATTTTATCTTGTTATATTCTTCATCATTGATCGGTGATATATATTTTAAATTTGTTTACCTTTTTTCCTGCTAATTGTTTTACCTGTTTAATTGAAACTTGGTTTCTTTTATATTGTGCATTATTGAAGGTTGATTTTCTTTAAATTAAATATTATTAATATGAAGTATTTGACATTTTTAAATTTGATATTGAAGCAACGTATTAAAAATTTAAAATATTATTTTCCTGAATTATTTATTCTTGAATATTTTCGTAAGATTTTTTTTTTGGATTATTCTGGCATGAGCCGTGAGCTCTTTATTATTGAAAAATATTGTTGTTGATTTTTTTTTTGTGGAAAATTGAAATATTGGGCACTTGAGGTACAAATTGTGATATATTGTGATATTGATACGCATGCGGTGGTATAAGGTCTGGGTGTTGAAACACATGCGGTGAGATAAGGGTGGCTTGATACGGTGGCTAGTAGGGGTGACTACTAGAAGTCATGCGGTGTGATAAGGGTGGCTAAAACGCGTGATACTATTTTGGGGGAAAAATGCTTTCTTTAAATAAATTGTGAAGGCTCCCGTGGTGGTATAAGGAAATGAGATATTGTGAAATTATTTATAATTTGGGACTACGAGGCGGTACCTCGGTAGTGCCCTTGTTGATATTGATTTATGGCCATGGTTGCTTTCGATTAATTATTGTGATTTTCATAAAGTTGAAGGAAATTTTGTTTTGATTCCACGAGATATTATTTGCAATTATTTGGTGTCATTAAATGTGACATACTATTTGATTCATTTCCAATGTCATTTTATTTTACTATATTGATAAACATTTTACCATACCATTATTATATTCCAGTAGGGTCTCACCTAACCTCGTCACTACTCTACCGAGGTTAGGCTTGGCACTTACTGGGTACCGCTGTGATGTACTCATACTACACTTCTGCACATCTTTTTATAAAGATCCAGGTACATTTTACTAGCCTAGACATCAGTGAGTTACCTACGCACGGAGACTTCGAGGTATATCTGCCAGCGTCCGCAGACTCCGGAGTCCCCTTCTATCATTTTATGTTGCTTCCTTATAATTTATTTAGACCTTGACATATAGAGACATTGATAATAAATTCTTAGAAGCTTGTAATTTATTTCTACCGGGTTTTGGGAGTTAAAATTATTTGAATTATAGTTTATTTATTTCAGATATTTATTATTATTCCGCATTGATAGGCTTACCTAGTCTTAGAGACTAGGTGCCATCACGACATCCTGCAGAGGGAATTTGGGGTCGTGACAAGGAAGAACACAACAAACAGACTTTAATAGAAAAAAGTCAACAGCCAGATCGAAGTTTAGAGCAAGGAAGCAGAACTGTTATGAGTGCAGGGAGCAAGATCACTACAAGAGAGATTGTCCTGAGCTGAAAGAGAAAAGAGGAAAGAGGAAAGCAAAAAATAGATAATTTGGCAAATGTTGTTGACACTAGCAATAATTCTGATGGTAGTGGTTATGTAGGGGAAGTCTGTGTCGTGGATTCTAGTCATGGGAGGAATTCCTGGGTTCTTGATTCCGGTGCTACTTTCCACATGTGTCCACACAAGAATTGGTTTGCAACTTACAAGAAGATCAGTGGGACTGTCTACATGGGAGATGACAATCCATTACAGTAGAGGGGATTGGTAACATCATATTGAAAATGTTCAATGGAATTATCAGAAACATTGAGTGTTGGCATGTTCCTCGAATAAAGAAAAATTTGATTTCTCTTTCGACTTTGGATGATCAGGGATATAAGTTTCACTCCGAGAATGGAATACTTAAAGTGTGTAAAGGTTCCATGGTACTCATGAAGGGTAAACTGCATTCTAAATTGTATCATCTTCAGGCCAGTGTAGTTGAAAGGGAAGCTGTTGTAGCTTCTAGGAAAAATGATCTGAATCAGTCTCAGTTATGGTACTTGCGACTTGGTCATATGAGTGATAATGGATTGTCTTTGTTGAATAAGTAGAATTTGCTGAATGAGTATAAAAATTAAGTTTTAAATTTTTGTGAGCATTATATATTTGGTAAACAGACAAGGGTAAAGTTCAGCAAGAAGGCCGAGCACAAGACTAGAGACAAGTTAGATTCTATATATTCAGACTTGTGGGGTCCAAATAGAGTTCTCTCCAAGAGTGGTGCTAGGTATTTTATGACTTTGATTGATGATTACTCAAGGATGGTGTGGGTGTATTTTCTAAAAACAAAAGATGAGGCATTTCCGACATTTGTTAAATGGAAGACGATGGTTGAGAGGCAGACGAAAAGAAAAGTTAAGCATCTTCGAAATGACAATGGGTTGA
This sequence comes from Nicotiana tabacum, assembly GCF_000715075.1. Classification (NCBI taxonomy): domain Eukaryota; kingdom Viridiplantae; phylum Streptophyta; class Magnoliopsida; order Solanales; family Solanaceae; genus Nicotiana; species Nicotiana tabacum. Next base: position 85,140,607 of record NC_134094.1, on the reverse strand, counting down.
AATTTTGCAATTCCGAGTTCGATAATTTCTACAGCAGAGAGGGCATAGTGAGATACCACGCTTGTGTCGGAACACCATTACAAAATGATATTGCAGAACATATGAACAAAAGGCTTTGTGATAGGGCACAGAGCATGTTTTCACACTCATATGTTAAAAATGATTTTTGGGTTGAAGCAATCAATACAACTTGTTATTTGGTCAACAGATCTCCATCCACAACTATTGAGTTCAAAACTCCTTTTGAGGTATGATCCGGCTCGCCTGTTGATTATTCAAATTTAAGGATATTTGGTTGTCCTGCTTATGCTCATGTGAGTGATGAAAAACTTGAGCCGAGGGTAAAGAAGTGCATATTTCTAGGGTATGCAACTGGAGAGAAAGGTTATAGGTTGTGGTGCACAGATCAAAAGACTCCAGGGCTAATTATCAGTAGGGATATAACATTAAATAAATCTGCCTCACTGGACAGTCAGAGGGAGAAGGCAATAGCGAAAATAGATCATGGTGTCAGTGACCGCATAGAGCTAGAAATTGAATCTCTACTAGCTCAGCCCAGTAGTTCTAAAGTAGATGAAGTGGAGGAGGTGCAAAATATTGATCAAAATGATAATGTTGATGCACATGCGCAACAACAACCATATAACATTGCAACATGCAGAGAGAAGATAGTGATCAACCGACCGCAAAGGTTTGCAAATGTAGTTGATGGGAATCTTCTTGGATATACGAATCCTGTTGGATTTGCTTTGACAGTTGCAAAGACCGTTGATGCGTTTGAGTGTTATAACTATCCAGAAGCTATTCCGGGTACAGAACCAAATCGACGGATTAGTGCTATGGCTGAAGAGATTGAGTCTCTTAACAAGTTTAGGCTTTGCCTAGACTTGGTTGATGTGTGTGGCAATGGGTAGAGCCCTCGTGAGGGCTGAGGGCAAGGTAGATAGATGTTGTTCTTGTTAATGAAGAGAATTCAAGCCAAAGGGGAGATTTGTTATTTTGTGGCTTGAATTATTTTCTTGTATTTTAAGGAAACCTATAATCCCTGTAGGTTTAGGAAAACTCATTGTCCTAATAGATTTGGGAAAAGAAAACTTATAGCCCTTGTCAAATTGGAAAACCTTTTTGGGACAATTTGAGATCTATATATAGAGGTTGTAATTGGGGATTCTAGAGATTGTATTGTGATTTTTTTCTCATTCATAATGAAAAACTCTCTGCTTCTGCCCCGAGGATTAGGCTTAACTTCGTTAAATCCTTGTGTGGATTTTTCTTCTCTATTTTCTTTGTGTGTGATTGTGTGCTAGTTAACCCACGATCTTCCGCAACACAGATCTACTCAAAAATCAAATAAATTCGAAATACCTTAGGCTTTATGTTGTTATCTTGGAATGTCAAGTAATATATACGCAGCATAATAATATTATTCCGAAAAAAAGAAGAGAAAATGCTTGCAGTAATATTATTGAATTGGCACAATCTAACATTTTTACTTTTTTAACAGTCAAGAATCTTTAGATGCTCCAATAATGGTCGTAACACGTAGTGCAGCCGTGCAGGAAAACAAAGGAAACTAGTAGATACAACAGAATAATTAATTTCTAATTCCACAAATATTGTACACAAAGTAAAATAGAAACAAAAAAAGAGTGGCTCGAACATCTGTCCCCCTCGGTGGGAATTGAAATCCATGCAACCAAAACCTTCAAAAGAGCTTAGATTCAACCGTCTAATATATATATATATATCCTCTAAAAACAGTTCAAATGGTAGATTATTTATTTATCACCACAAATATAGCGTGATGATAAGGATTCCTTCATCACTTTTAATAAGAGATTTTATATTGTGTCTAAGAATAAAACAAATTATTATTAAGAGCATTTTACCTCTTAATAGATTTACTCAACATGAATTTAAATTTGTAGGGACAATACCGAAAAATTAAAAGATCATTCTATTTCTTGCATTTTCTAATTATCCTGTATTGACCTCAGGGTTCCACTTATTTACCACACCAAAAATAAAATAAAAAATTCTCCATTACCTTTTTCTATAATTTGCTACTCTTCTTTCATGAAAATACACTAGCTAAGAGATCTAAAAGCTTCTTCTCTGAAAAGAAAAAAAAGAAAAAATCTTAGCAGACTATTCTTTCTTGCTTGTTCTTGAAGATTTCTATCTCCATACTGCTTAACAAACAAGCTGATATTTCAGACAAAGATTATAACTTTTATGCAGAAGAAATATATGGTACTAATCAACTCCCAAATGTTTATCTTCTGATTCTAGTTCTATATATTCTGCAAATTCCAAACATAAAGAAGTGTTATTTGCCAAAAAAAAAAAAAAAAACAGAGAGCTATTAATGGACTCAGAGTTTGATAAAAACCAGAACATGAATTCTGGTTTGTTAAGGTTTCGTTCAGCTCCAAGTTCTTTGTTTGAGAATCTCACAGATGGAGTAATAAAGATTGAAAATTTTGGCAGTGAGAATAAAGGGTTCAATCTTGCTGGTTTAAATAACCAATTGGTCTCTCAGAATTCACAGTTGCCACCTCAATATCCAAGGCAAAATACTAGTGGTGATGTGGGGTCAATGGATGGTGGTGGGTACAGGGTGATGGGCTCATTGGGAAATAATAATCTTGAGAGGCAAAACAAGTTGGCATCAAATCTTATGAGGCAAAATACTTCTCCACCTGGCTTATTCTCTCACCTCAATTCTCAAATTGGTATGTACTGTTTCATATTCATTCTTCATCTTTCTTCTTTGGGAAAGTACTCTAGATTTTTATTTTCTTAAAAGTAGGTAAAGGGGTGCATTCATTAATACTTCTAAATTTATATACAAATGAAAAAGTGAGGATTCGTATAGTTGTTGTTGTACGGTTATATATTTTTTCAGTTAATTTTTTTAATTAAGTATTGGTGGATTTAGAGTTTCTAGCAGTTGCTAAAAGATTAAGCAGATGAAACCATGTCTCTGGTTTGCCCTGATTTAGTTTCTGTTCATATCTGTTCCAAATTGGAGTATATGATGGCAAGATGTAGAGTCGTTGGTAAGTTTAAATCGAGGCGAAACCAGGATGTAGAGTCGTGGGTTCAATGAGTGTGATCATATTATATGTACACATTTTAACATAGATCGAGCTAAAAACAGTATGTTCAGTTGAATCCACAGAGCATGTCCTACATCCACTTCTAGTATGAAATGGGAGTTTCAGGTGCTTTTCCCCACCTTCTTTCCCTAATATAATTGTGTTGGCTTCTGCATTCTTGACACTCTTATAGTGTTCACTAATAAGAAGTTTCAGTGTTAGCTACTTAATGTTTAATGGAATTACAGGCTATGGCACGTTGAAAGGCAGTGGTGGAGGTTATAGAATGGCAAATGGTGCTAATGGAGATTCAAGTCCATCTTCAAGCAGGTTGAAAGGTCATTTTAGTAGTAGTTTCCCATCAGGGGCACCTTCATCATTAGGAATGTTGTCTCGAATCTCAGAGGTCGATAACGAGAGAAGCATAACAACTGTACTTGATGATGACAAGTCTGGAGATGGCAACTCAGAAGCTCAATTCTACAATATGGGATTCCCTTTTACCTCTTGGAATGATTCCCATCAACTAGATAATGAGGGGAAGCTATTTGCTAATGCTAATCAGGTATGGAAATAAAATGTAGGGAAGCTATTTGAAATCATTTGTTATATTATGTGGAATTTGAATTGGCATTCTTGGTTGTGACCAGATTGAAGAACTTGGAAATAGGCCTCCAGTTTTGTCACACCACCTAAGTTTACCAAAGACACCAGCTGAAATTGCAGCTATTGAGAAGTTATTGCATTTCCAAGACACTACTATTCCCTGTAAGATCCGCGCCAAACGTGGCTGTGCTACTCATCCTAGGAGCATTGCAGAAAGGGTAGGACATAAACAACATGTTCATATACATGTACATATATGTTTAAGCCCAATCTAAGTCTTATGTTCATTTTTGTCAACATCTCTGAAATTTCTCAAGAAGTCAGTCTTAAAGTTCAATTATGAATCAAGAATTATTTCAGGTTAGAAGAACTCGTATAAGTGAAAGAATGAGGAAGCTACAGGAGCTTGTTCCCAACATGGACAAGGTAGATTTTTCATACCAATTTTCCTTTTTCTTTCAATTTCAGCACCTTTTCTTTTGTTCTTGTGATGGAGTCTTATTAAGGTAAAATCATGTTGGCAGCAAACAAACACAGCAGACATGTTAGATTTGGCTGTGGAGTACATTAAAGACCTCCAAAAACAGTACAAGGTACAATTTGGAAGCATAAATCCAAAATCTGGTTTAATCAATTCTATCCTTGAAACTTCTCACACATTTATGTCATGATTTTCAGACGCTCACTGATCATCGGGCGAACTGCAAATGCTCAGCAATGCAAAAGCCATTGTAAAACCAAAGGGTCTGATTTGCTTATGCACAATGGAGAAGAGTACAAGTGAAGGAGTATACATGAATGGAGTTTCTTTTCAAAAGGGTATAGGTTAGAAACTTTAGAAAAAGAACAAGGAATAACACAAAGAAGAAGAAAAAAACAGATCTTTGGCTGTCGTTTTTGCAGATGGTAGATGCTATAAACTAACAATGTTTCAAAGTTCAAACAACATAATTAGTGGAAAAGTGTACATTAGTTGCATAGGACATGCAAGAATAAGATTATGTATTCCTTGGTATATGCATTCCTTTTTCTCTTCGAGTTTAAGTAATGCACATAAAGTACTTTTGCATTATTAGCAATATAACAGGTAATAGCGGGTTATTATTCTATTTTTCAGGTTATCATATCAGGTCTGATATTGAAAATTACATGTTGTTAAAGGTCTAACTTAACATAATAATGTGAAACGTTTTACACTGTCAGTATACATAGCACAGACTCCTTTTCTTTTGCTTAATGAAGAAGTGTGAATTAGCATAAAAGTCAATGCTTCTTTTTTCCCACTTGATCTTATATATGAGCTGTTGGATCCCTCCTTTCCATTTATAGACCGACCAAGATGGGGTTGGCTGAGGTTGTTATTGGTGGAAGTCAAACGTATCTAAATATTAAAGCCTATATGACTTAAATCTTTAACTGCCTAGATGACCATTGTGTCTCCTTTTCCCTAGAGGAACCTTATCTGATTCCTATTCTATTATTTGAAGGAACACAAAATTTTAAGAAGCATCTCTGCTTAGTGCTTACTGCTATGCCTTTTTCTTGTCCAATTAGAAAAAGGGACTGATATTATTTCATTGCATTGAATTGGTTAGTTGGGATTGCCTTGGGAATGCTCATACCATATCAGTTCTGAGGTGGAAATGTGACAACAAAAGTGCAAAGATACACGACAGCTTTGGCCCCATGACAGCCCCACAGCACTGACTAGTGTGTGAGGTGCTGTAATGAATGACTGACACGTGAATGTATTCTAACAATTACAGCACTTGAGAGGGAAAAAAAACTTTTAACCTAAGTAATTTTTGAGCCTGGTGGGAAACTAAAAAAACAAAAAAAATTCCTTTATACTCTATTTGTCAATATGGTTTTTGACGAAGGGGATTCAATTGAATCCCACTCGGGCACACCTTTAGGAATAAGGCATGGAAGTACTTAATTAACGACTAGTGTTTTTTTAATAATCGCTGTGTCCAGGTCAACTTGGGCATACCTGTACTAATTTTCACAGAATACCTGCTACCTCCCACCATCAACAATTATCATGTATACTCTATCCACCAAGACTTAGATAGATGGAAAGAAACCACCTAATGTTTTTGTCTTCACCAGAAAAACGATTATGTGTATACAACAAATTGATGTTGGCTCTAGCTCCTTTTCATATTCAAGTTTGGAATCCATATATAGGGTTTTAATTAAAAAGCATAAACAAGACAGTTGTACTGAGAGAGGATACAAAGAAAAGCAGGTTCGCCAGAGCAGCAAACTATAACAGAGTAGAACTAGGCCTTTAATTCTGGGTTGTTCATGTGGATAATACATCCACATTCAAAGAGTGAAATCATTTACTCACTCGATTCCAGTTTACGTAAACTTATTTCCTTTTTGGTCTGTTCCAAAAAGAATGACCATTTTTTAAATTTGGAAACAATTTAGCTTAAACTTCCAATTCTACCCATAATGAGAAACTTTTATAACCACACAAATACTCTGGACTCCTTTCTTACATGTTTAGAACCACAAATTCCAAAAGTCTTCATTTTTTCTTAAATTCCGTGCCCAATCAAATAGGTTCACATAAATTGGAACAGAGGGAGTGTATTCTTTTTTCTTTTTCTTAGGGGTTTGGGAAGGGGGCAGAGATGATATTTTTAATGTTCCCCCCCCCCCCCCTCCCACCACCAAAACCCCGCGAAAGAAAAAACATAGTACCAAACAACACAAACCGCACCCTACTAAATAATTTGATAACCCGTTCTTATAGTGAAAATCAAAAGGATATATTATAGAAATTTATCAACCAAGAAAGTATTAAACAACCAAGGATATGATGTTCAAGGGATAATATAGACGACTGAGTACATCTACCAGGAATAAGACTAATAAGGATTGCATAGCCATTACCCACATTGAGAATTCTGGAGATTGAATATATCAATGGATATAGCAATCATCTTTAAAAGATTTACAACTTGGTTCCACTTGTTTGACTAAACTTCTCTTTTCTTCTACATCAAACCTGTAATACAAAATGAAGGAAAATGAATAAGGTAGTATTTCCACAATATGAAAAGCAAGCACTACTGTATTAATTAACCACCATGTTTCTTTGCTTGTGTTTAAGATTGAATGCCAATCCTAATATCCTTGCTAGCAAAACCAGTGAAAACTAAGTATGATTGTTATTTGATACAATGAAGTAGACACTTGGAATGCTGATCATATAGAACACAAGTTTGCTTTTCTTTGTTTATTATTTAGCAACAAAAAATTCTGTCGAAATATGATTTTGATATATATATATATATATATGTGACAAATGTGAGTCCAACAGTTTTTTATTTTATTTTTACTAATGTAATCAAGATTCTCTTTCTTACATTTTCACATTCTTCGCATTTTACTCAAATAAGAGTAGAGTCATCTGAATGCTTACCTATGGTCTCTTAAGGTATTTTTGTTGATATATAAGGAATAGCCAGTATGATGACAAGGAAAATAATCGAAATTTATTGCAGAAAAGCTAATGAAATGTATGAACTATATATCAGCATAAAAACTCACCAGAAGTTGAATATAACAATTAGGCTGACAGCTGAATATGTAAGATTTCCTGGTGGTAGATAAAGTCATCAACTGATACTTACAAAAATTTCCAGAGAAGAATAACAAGGAAACATAACAAACCTCTGATTCAAGTTTGACATGCATATTGAGAATCATGTATATTTCCTTGTCCAATTGAAATTATAGACATGCATATTGAGAAGCCGTGTATCTTTACCTCTGTCTCATTTCTACAACGCCTTTGAAAACTTCAATGTTGTTGTAGTACATCGCCAAGTTCTCCATATTTATGATCTGGTAGTATAAGAAAGCACCGTAAAGGCAATGAATGCTTCAAGAAGGATTACTTAATATGAACAAAAGTAATGGAGTATTATATTTCTGGAAGTATGAAAATTATTGTAATACACCATATATGGGATGCATATGTAACAAGACAACTGAATGATTTACTAAAGTGTAAGCTTAAAGTGAGTTTGTTTACACTTTCCAGAACGCGTTCCATTCTCAGACACTCACCAATATGCTGTACAAAATATTAGGATAACGGGCAAAAACAAAAATTTTGAACTGTTCAAGGAAAGTTTATACCTGGGGAATTGCACAGAAGTGAAAGATAGCAGGATCTCGTAAATTAGACATGTAAGTCAGACAATCCTCTGCATGTAATAAAGCATTAGTGACCATTTCATTCAGACATTGTACTGCCTTGACTGAGTTTTCCTCATACTTAAAGTCCTGAGGCACATAAAGAAGATTCAGAGCAATGAACCAAAATATGAACTTCAAACAAGGACTATTACTGTTATGATGAAATAAAATGAATTCTAGATGATAAAACATCTATAACCTCATTTCAAAGAAAACTAACCTCAAGTTTGTTAACATATTTACTCCAAATTTGACAGGGCCAGAAAATACGACACTTGGGTACTTCATTTATGTCCTCTAGATAATCTCTAATAATGCTTATTTTCTGAAATATATTTCCAAATATGGTTTTATCATTTATGTCACTAGACAGTTTTTTGAGGACTGCTAAACATGCATTACCTGAAGAAATAAACCCATAGAAATGGAGAGGGATTCTGGTGCTAAATCTTCTCTTCCAGAAGCATAAAAAAGATTTGACAAGCCTAATCCACAAAGTCCAGCTGCATAATGACAATATTCATTATAATCATCGAGTGTTTCTACCTGCACAAGGGTTGAGGGACCTGCAGTGAAGTATGCTTAGATATTATAAAAGTGGCGCTTTCGTAAGTCATATATGCTTTAGAAAATCTAGATTAGAATGATGACTAGCCATTGAAATTATCAATCAAAAGATCAAGTATTTCTCATCTGTCGATACTGTTTAGTGCTGTTTCTTTTTTCTCCAGATACATAGAAGATTACTCCAAAATGACAAAACGTGCAATTCATGGTTTTCTTATATTGTTCCTCAAAATATGTAGACGATATATATGCAGGTATATAAATTATTACTTGCAGAAATACTAATAATAAATTCATTGACAGAAACTTTAGTAAAGCTGCAGATGTCAAAGTTAAATTTTCTGGTACAGTACTGAGAAGACAAATGGATTGGTGAGACCCAAACTTTCTTAGGCTTTTGAATCATGGAGAGGGAATTGAAGAAGGGAAAGAGGAATAGCAAAATAAAGATGAGTATAATTTAACCCGTCCCGTCCATTCTATTAAAGTTCATAATGCACATTAGACATGTTCAAGTTAATATATATCCTGAATCACCTCCTTGCATAGAAATTTTGCCATCCCTTCACCCATCCTCTTGGTAATATCCTTAATCACCTCCTGATAACTGCAAAATACGTAGAACGTTCATTCACATAAAACTATTGTTCTGATTTTGACTTCAAACTATGATTCTGGAATATTTTGCAATCAATTCTTAATATACAACAATACATTAATTAATAGCAGAAAAGCAAAAATCTTTTGCAAGAACTAACTTTTTATCAAGCTCCAGGAAAGCAGTGGAAACATCATGGAATTGGTCCATGAGAACCTTGAAGGCCTTTGTACCACCTAATGAATAACAACAGGTATAAGGCAACTAATCCAGAAAACTTCACATAAATATCATAAAATAAGAAAAGAAATGACTCAATTACTATAGAAGAGAAGTAGGAAAGAATAATGAAGGGGGGAAAAAACTATATCTCGAAATGAAACTAAGGTGAGATCATTTCCTCTAAAATAAAAGTACAATGCTAATTATTTCTTTTTGGAAAACAACTGATACTATTGTGCATTGAATTTACGCTCTGTGCACTTGACGGTAGAGTCAAAACTAGGATTTGAAGCTTATAAGCTCGGCATTCTAATCATTTTAAGTAAATAGTTCTAAATTAACATATCAAATGAATTTTATAAGATAAATACAAGGTTTGAACCAAAACTACTGGGTTCGACTGAATCCGCAACCGACACTCTAGCTCCGCCCCTGCTTGACGGTGTAAAAAGTATTTAAGCGATCAGGTCGCTTGCAAAGTAATAATAAATTACTTTTTTGATAAGCATTAATTGGAAACCTTATAATTAATAGTGTAAAAGATTTTATGAAGAAGAAAACCAAGAACCAAATACGCATGTTTGTCAAAGCTTGTCCTATGGAGCCTCTTTAATTACAAAAGCAAGAATAACAAAGTTGAGATGCAATTAGCACTCACATGAAAAATGCCATTCACGATCATAGAAGTGGCAGTAAACATTTCTCAGGATAGGTACTCTAACCTCAGTAGCTAAGCTGGTATCATCCTCTGTCCATTAGAAGGAAAAAACAAAATTAGTGAAGCAATATTCCAATGCTTACAGAAATCAACCAATAGAATAATGCTTAAATTGATTAGAATTCCTACTGTATATCATGAAATTAAACTGATGAGAGATTATGGAATTGAACATACCAACAGTGTCAAGTGCTCGTAGAACCAAATAGTAAACACAAACCTGCAGAGTTGGACGGAAGTTTATAAAACTCAACCTTCACAAGGCAACAGGGGTAATTTATGTATGATCATTGACTTTTACTTTATTGTACGAAAAACATTTATACTAAAAAAAAGTAATCCTGCTTTTACGTAAGGTCCGCGGAAGGCCGCACCAAAGGGATATGATGTAGTTGGTAACCTAGCTTCACTGACGTATAGATCTATTTTTATAATAAAAAGTAACTCACCTTTACTCCTTAATCATGAAAGTTGACACACTTTTTGTTTACGAAAGATAATTAGTGACTTTTGTGATACTTAAATAAAGTTGACTAACATTTTCGTTGCAAAAAATAATTTAATAACATTACAACAACAATAAACCCAGTGAGTTTCTATAAGTAAGGTCTGGGGAGGGTAATGTATACACAAACCTTACTCCTACCTTAGGAGGGTAGAGAGACTGTTAACGATAGACCCTCGGCTAGAGAGTAGATGAAAAGAAGCATAGGCCATCCAAAAAATAGTTTAATAACTCTAATGAAATGAAATAATAGTTGAGTGACCATCCAAATGAAATCGATGGCAAAACAAAATCCATGCATAGAAGAAAGGTATTAGGTTGCCAAATTTTGTTTTTGAAGATGAACTTAAGGAGAAAACAAAGGAATGAAAAAATGTTTTTTTTATTATATATATATATATATATATATATATATATATATATATATATATATATATATATATTTTAATGATAGAAAATAACTTAATTCTAATTGCAGGAAATCAATCCCAAAGAAGGAAGTCACAAGACTTGGAAAGATTCTAGTAAAAGATGTGAAAGAAAAAAAATCAAGGAGTCAAACATGCAAGTCAAGATACAGAAGCAAGAAACAAGGAGCTAATATGTTGTGATTGCGAGCTTCATGGAAAACATATATTTGATTCAGCTATTTACGGAAGGCATCAATCAATCAATATAGAAGATCTACAGAGAATATTCAATCACAACGGCTTGCGGAGAAAAGAAAATCACGGAAGCAACGGTTCAGTAAAGGAAGTTCTATTCTATTCTTGGAAGAAGATCATCTTGATTGATTCTGAGGATCAACTCCCTTGGGTTTTCCTTCTCCAGCTATGGAACTGTCACTCCATAAAGAATGGAGCCCAATTCTTATATATACAACAAAAGATGCAAAGGAAGGACATACTTTGATCGAACCAATATCAATCTCTTTGTTCTACTCCAAACAAGCATTATAGTATACTCTAGATTTACTATGTAACTAGGGAGAGAAGAAAGAGAGAACAATCACTGGTGAGGTATTGTATCAAGAAGAGAGGAAAGAACAAATCTAGTGGCGAAGTTGTTAGTGCATAACAACACCAACCAACATGACCAAGAAACTTCATACTTGAAAGAGAACGCCCTTGCAACCCAAGGGGACTGGACATAGGATTCATTCTGAATCCGAACTAGTATAAAATATCATGTGTCATTTACTTTCTGTAGTTTACTTTTCTGTATTTAGTTTACATCTCATATCAAAAGTCTAGTCGACTAGAAAGCAATTTAGTCGAATACCTCGTAAAAAAAAAAAAATTACAATTCACCCCCCCTGCACTTTCAATTGGTATCAGAGCCGGTCTTACACTTTTATCTTTTGCTTAACAGCTAGTGAAAAAAGATCATGTCAAGCCAAGTAACTATTAGAGCACTCTTTCAAGAAGGGGCATCGCAACTAAGGCCACCATATTTCAATGGACAACACTTCTCTCACTGGAAAGTGCGCATGAAAATTTATGCAAAGTCCTATGATGTCAAAGTATGGCGTATTATGAAAAAGGAAAATTATCCACTGCCAACAACAGCTCAACCACCCGCTGATCCTAAAGATATAGATAAATACACAGACGATCAAATGACTGTCGTTCAAGTTAATGCTAAGGAACGAAACTTGCTTTATAATGCTATAAGTGGAGAAGAGTATGAAAAAATTTCAAGCTGTGATACCGCCAAGGAAATGTGGAACAAACTGGAAGTTACCTATGAAGGAACTAGCAAAGTAAAAGAAACTCAGATAAACCTGTTGGTTCACGATTGTGAACTCTTCTAGATGAAAGAAGGAGAATCCATTGAGGAGATATTTGCAAGATTCAGCAAAATCATTGGCGATCTGAAAGCCTTTTGTAAACCTTACTCAAGTGGTGATCAAGTTCGAAAAGTCCTAAGAAGTTTGCTCAACACATGGCAGACAAAAGTAGTTGCACTCGAATCTCAAGATCTAGACAAACTTTCATATGATGTACAAGGAGATCTTATAGCATTTGAGAAAACGCGTCAGGAAGAAAAGAAGAATACAACTGCTTTCAAAACTACAACTGAAGGTCCTAAAAATGATTTTGATGATGATCCAGAAGCTCTTGAAGAAGAAATTCCCATGGTGTCAAGAAACATGAATGGATTGATGAGAAGATACAGAAATACAAAAAAGGGAAGGATGTCATCTAGACGAACCAGGCAATACAATGAGCAAGACAAAAATAACGGAAAGTGCTTTGAATGTGGAAAGTATGGCCATCTTCAAGCTGAATGCCCGGATCTTAAAAGAAAAATCTCTAGAGGATTTAACAAAAACAAATCTTTCGAAAGCTGGAGCGATGAAGATAGTTCAGAACATGAAGAAATAGCAAATTTATGTTTTATGACGATTTTGGAAAATGATATGAACAAATACTCTGGATGCTGGACTGATGAAGATGCATCGGATGATGACTGTAAAGAAGATACTGAAAATTTCTTCATGGCACAAGGTGAAACAAGTGAGGTAAGACCTTATAACTGTGATAGATGTAACGAATTGCAAGATATTCTTGATCTTACCCTAAAAGAGTCTCAAAAAAATGCTAAATGAATTAAAGAGACTCAATAGGGAAAATAAGGACTGGGAACTCAAACTTGAAGTATATGAAATCGAAATAGATGTACTTCAAGATGAGGTTCAGAAATTGCAAATGCAACTTAATGGCATGCGCAAGTCCAACCAAGCGACATACAAATCAACTGAAAAAGGACCTGTCAGAATAAAGTCCACAAGTACTAACACTAGTGGTAGATCAAAGACTAGATCAACCCATGTGTGTTAATACTATAATAGGGCTGGACACAATTATTCCTTTTGTAGATTTCGCAAATCAAATGTCTCAGGATGGATTTGGAAACCAAAACACATCCCTGATCCTGGTAGAACTAAACAACAAGGACTCAAGAAAGCTTGGGTACCTAAAAGAAGGTAATAATCTTTCTTTGCAGGAACACCACAGGAAACATCGAAAAAGAAAATGGTATCTCGCCAGTGCGTGTTCCATTCACATGACGGGCTAAAACATCTTTTCAAGGAAGTTACCAACATCAATGGAGAAAACATTATGTTTGGTAATGATTCAAAAGGAAAAATTATCGGTACGAAACTGTTTCGTTTAATAAAATCGTGTTATCATTGAACTGTCACGCGGTGAAGAATAGAACCCAATTCTTATATATACAACAAAAGATGCAAATGAAGGACATACTTTGATTGAACCAATATCAATTTCTTTGCTCTACTCCAAACAAGCATTGTAGTATACTCTAGATTTACTGTGTAACTAGGGAGAGAAGAAAGAGAGAAAAATCACTGGTGAGGTATTTTATCAAGAAGAGAGGAAAGAACAAATCTAGTGACGAAATTATTGGTATATAACAACACCAACTAACCTGACCAAGAAACTTCATACTTGAAAGAGAACACCCTTGCAACCCAAGGGGACTGGACGTAGGATTCATTCTGAATCCGAACCAGTATAAAATATCATGTGCCATTTACTTTCTGTAGTTTACTTTTCTGTATTTAGTTTACATCTCATATCAAAAGTCTTGTTGACTAGAAAGCAATTTAGTCGAATACCTCGTAAAAAAAGAAAAATTACAATTCACCCCCTTGGACTTTTAATTTGTATCAGAGCCGGTCTTATATTTTTATCTTTTGCTTAACAGCTAGTGAGAAAAGATCATGTCAATCCAAGTAACTATTACAGCACTCTTTCAAGAAGGGGTCTCGCAAGTAAGGCCACCATATTTCAATGGACAACACTTCTCTCACTGGAAAGTGAGTATGACAATTTATGCAAAGTCCTATGATGTCAAAGTATGGCGTGTTATGAAAAAGAAAAATTATCCACTACCAACAGTAGCTCAACCACCCGCTGATCCTGAAGATATAGATAAATACATAGTCGGTCAAATAACTGTCGTTCAAGTTAATGCTAAGGAACGAAACTTGCTTTATAATGCTATAAGTGGAGAAGAGTATGAAAAAATTTCAAGCTGTGATACCGCCAAGGAAATGTGGAACAAACTGGAAGTTACCTATGAAGGAACTAGCAAAGTGAAAGAAACTCGGATAAACCTGTTGGTTCACGATTATGAACTCTTCTAGATGAAAGAAGGAGAATCCATTGAGGAGATATTTGCAAGATTCAGCAAAATCATTTGCGATCTGAAATCCTTTTGTAAACCTTACTCAAGTGGTGATCAAGTTCGAAAAATCCTGAGAAGTTTGCTTACCACATGGCATACAAAAGTAGTTACACTCGAATCTCAAGATCTAGACAAACTTTCATATGATGTACAAGGAGATCTTATAGCATTTGAGAAAACGCGTCAGGAAGAAAAGAAGAATACAACTGCTTTCAAAACTACAACTGAAGGTCCTGAAAATGATTTTGATGATGATCCAGAAGCTCTTGAAGAAGAAATTCCCATGGTGTCAAGAAACATGAATGGATTGATGAGAAGATACAGAAAGACAAAAAAGGGAAGGATGTCATCTAGACGAACCAGGAAATACAATGAGCAAGACAAAAATAACAGAAATTGCTTTGAATGCGGAAGGTATGGCCATCTTCAAGCTGAATGCCCGGATCTTAAAAGAAAAATCTCTAGAGGATTTAACAAAAACAAATCCTTCGAAAGCTGGAGCAATGAAGATAGTTCAGAACATGAAGAAATAGCAAATCTATGTTTTATGACGATTTTGGAAAATGATATGAACAAATAATCTGGATGCTGGACTGATGAAGATGCATCAGATGACGACTGTAAAGAAGATACTGAAAATTGCTTCATGACACATGGTGAAACAAGTGAGGTAAGACCTTATAACTGTGATAGATGTAACGAATTGCAGGATATTCTTGATCGTACCCTAAAAGAGTCTCAAACAAATGATAAATAAATTAAAGAGACTCAATAGGGAAAAAAATGACTGGGAATTCAAACTTGAAGTGTATGAAATCGAAAGAGATGTACTTCAAGATGAGGTTCAGAAATTGCAAATGCAACTTAATGGCATGCGAAAGTCCACCAGTCACAGTTCTGTCAAGTCCAACCAAGGGACATATAAATCAACTAGAAAAGGACCTGTCAGAACAAAGTCCACAAGTACTAATACCAGTGGTAGATCAAAGACTAGATCAACCTATGTATATCATTACTATAATAGGACTGGACACATTTATTCCTTTTGTAGATTTCGCAAATCAAATGTCTCAAGATGGATTTGAAAACCAAAAAACAACCCTGATCCCGGTAGAACTAAACAACGAGGACTCAAGCAAGCTTGGGTACCAAAAGAAAGTAATAATCTTTCTTTGTAGGAACACCACAGGAAACATCGAAAAAGAAAATGGTATCTCGCCAGTGCGTGTTCCAGTCACATGACAGGCAACAAAAATCTTTTCAAGGAAGTTACCAACATCAATGGAGAAAATATTATGTTTGGTGATGATTCAAAAGGCAAAATTATTGGTATCAGAACTGTTCCGTTTAATAAAAACTGTGATATCATTGAAGTTTATCTTGTTGACGGACTAAATTACAATCTGCTAAGCATCAACCAACTATGTGATTCTGGATATGAAGTGAAATTCAAAAGAGATGGCTGTGCTATTTAAAGATGAATACGGTAAAATCACTCTTCTAGGAAAGAGGTTTGGAAATGTCTACGTTTTAGATTGCATTGATAATATGGAAAGTCATATCTGTTTTGCATCCATCAATGATGATCCCTAGATTTGGCGCAAAAAGCTTAGTCATGCCAGTATGCATTTGATTGAAAAACTCTCCAAATATGATTTGGTCATTGGTCTTCCTAAGCTAAACTACTCTAAAAATCATGTATGTGTTGCATGTCAGCTTGGTAATCAAACTAGAAACTCTTTCAAACTTAAGGATATAATTTCCACTAGCAAGCCTCTTCAACTACTACATATGGACTTGTTGGGACCTACTAGAACTGCTAGTATAAGAGGAAAAAGGTATGCTTTTGTTATTATGGATGACTACTCACGTTTTATATGGATAATATTTCTGGCTCACAAGGATGAGGCTCTAAAGAACTTTGAGATTTTTTGCAAAAAGATAGAAAGAGAAAAGGGGTGCCCTATCTCAACTATTCAGAGTGATCATGGAGGAGAATTTGAAAGCAGAGCATTTGAGTAATTCTGCAATGATCAAGGATACACTCGTAACTTTTCAGCACCAAAGGTCACCACAGCATAATGGAGTGGTTTAAAAATAGAACTATGTAGGATATGGCAAGAACTATGATACTAGAGCATTTCCTACCAAATCACTTCTGGGCAGAAGCAGTAAGCATAGCATGTCACATTCTCAATAGGTGCTTAATTCGACCTATTTTAAAGAAGACTCCATATGAACTAGTAATAGATCCAATATTGGATACTTTCATCCTTTTGGAAGCAAATTCTTTGTCTACAATAATAGTAAGGATAATCTTGGTAAGTTTGACCCAAGAAGTGATGAAGGTATGTTTCTCAGTTACTCTAATAATAGTAGATCTTTTAGAATCTATAATAAGCATACTTTATGTTAAAGCTAATGACGGCCAGAGGGACAGCTTGACATAATTTTGTATATGTTCACAAAGAGGAGATCTTGCAGGTGATGAAGAGATCAGTCAAAATCAATGAAAGATTAGTGAACAAATGATTTCAAAAGAATTTGCTGACAATGCAAATGAAATCCTACAGTCGACTAATGAAGACATCAGTGAGCATGATCAACCTAAGAATGAGTCAACTATTTAACGTACTGAAGTAGTACCAAACGAATGGAGAAGCAAACCTGAATATCTTCAAAAGTTTATAATTGGAAATCCAACTGATGGAATGGAAACAAGAGGAGCTCTAAAGAAAAAGGCTAACATTGCACTCATATCCCAAATATAGCCAAAATAAAGTTGATGAAGCTGTGAAAGACTCAAGTTGGATACAAGCTATGCAAGAAGAACTTGATCAGTTTGACAAAAATCAAGTTTGGACATTGGTGCCCAAGCCAGCAAACGCAGCAATCATAGGAACAAATTGGGTATTTAGAAACAAACTGAATGGAGAAGGTAAAGTTATCCGGAACAAATCTAGGCTAGTCCCTCAGGCTACTCTGAACAAGAAGCAGTCGAATATGATGAAACCTTTGCAACGGTAGCACAGTTAGAATCAATTCGTATTTTAATAGCATATGTTTCTTTTAAAGGTTTTAAATTATTTCAAATGGATGTTAAAAGAGCATTTTTAAATAGCTTCATTGATGATGAGGTCTATGTTAAATAGCCTCTTGGATTTAAAAACTCACATTTCCTTTATCATGTGTTTAAGTTGACTAAGGCACTCTATGGGATAAAACAAGCACCTCAAGCTTGGTATGAAAGACTAAGCTCATTTTTGGTCAGTCATGGATTCTCAAAAGGTAAGATTGATACTACCCTCTTCATCAAAAGGTACTCCAGTCGTAACAAGGTAGCCGTACTGGAAGGTGCGACTGGATCACCTCCTTTTTAGGGAGAGCTAATGCTTGTTGGGTGTTTTGGTTTGACACTGCTTCACACCCCCCCCCCCCCCAAAAAAAATTATTTGTGTCTACTATTTAGGCAGAATACCCCCTCTTCTAGAAGGATCATCTACAAAGCTATTCATTTTATCTGTATTCAGACCAAAAGTTGACATAGATGTTATGGGTCTTTTTTGATGTCGAAGTGCATTTTTTTGGAACTGCCATTTGGAAATCTCATTATTCAAATTTATGTTGATGATATTATATTGGGAAGTGCTAACCCTGTTCTATGTAAGTAATTCTCACATCTCATGCAAAATGAGTTTGAAATGAGCATGATGGGAGAATTGACTTTCTTCCTTGGGCTTCAAATTCATCAATCAGATGAAGGGATCTTTATATATCACACAACGTACACGAAGGAGCTGATACAAAAATTCGGAATGAGCAATGTAAAGGCACTTGTAACTCCCATAAGTCCAGCTACATCGTTTGACAAAGATGAGGAAGGAAAACCAGTGGATGACTCAAAATACCGTGGAATGATTGGATCTCTACTGTATTTAACTGCCAGTTTCCCTGACATAATGTTTAGTGTGTGCAGATGTGCCAGGTTCCAAGCTGCTCCCAAGGAGTCACATTTATCAGCTGTGAAATGAATTATTAGATATATTATTGGAACTACATCACATGGATTATGGTATCCATGTCTTAACAATTTTAAGCTTGAAGGTTTTTCAGACGCAGATCTTGCAGGAGATAAAGATGATAGGAAAAGCACAAGTGGAACTTGTCAACTACTTGGAAAATCACTTATTTTCTGGAAAAGTAAAAAACATGGATCAGTTGCATTATCTACAACTGAAGCTGAATACATTTCCATCGGACAATGTTGTGCTCAACTACTTTGGATGACTCATCAACTAAGTGACTATGATATTTCTTTTAAGCATGTTAAAAGTTTTTGTGATAATTCTTGTGCCATCTGTCTATCAAAAAATCTAGTGCATCATTCTAGGGAAAAACATATAGATATCAAGCATCATTTAATTAGAGATCATGTTTTTAAGGGTGACATTGAATTATCATTTGTTAGTACTGAAAATTAATTAGCTGATATTTTTACTAAGCCACTTCTAGTGGACATATTTCAAAATCTTAGGGATTTACTTGGCATTGTTACTTTTTTAAAATAAGGTATTGGAATTTTGGTACTTTTCAAAGATTGCGTGTTTTAGTAATTTTGGTAAAAAATCTTTTGTACCGTGTATTTCATTATTACTGCCTGTAGCATTAATTAAGCGCCTCCATTTTTAGCACTTTTTTCCACCTTTTGGTTTATCAAGATGAAAACTGAATCAATCAGCCGTGCATCTTGCCTTTCTCTGACCTATCAGTCACGTCGGTTCAGTCATGTCTCTTCACTCCTCCCTCCATATCTATAAGTCCACCTCTTCTTTGAGTCTTCTCTGTGCAATCTCCATTCAAACTCTCTAATGGCTAAAGCTTAAAAAAACCTCTGCTTTCACTCGCAAAAACATTCGGTCTAAAGGGAAACCTCCTTCTCAACCGTCAAAACCAGCTACTATTGGCTCTGACCACTCTAAGGGTTTCTTATCTTCTCAAGAAAACCTCTCTGATGATGCTCGAATAGAAAAGGCCCTAGGAAAGCGCTCCATGGAAGAAGAAGTAGAAGCGTTCATCCCAAAGAAAGTGAAGATAGACTTGAACAGTGCGGTGGAGTCAGAATTGAACTATTGGGATTCACCCAACAAAGACAAGTTCGTCACCTTCAAAGAAAAATCAATTGCTCATGGAAGAATCATCAACCTGGAAGAGATGGAAATCCTAAACTGCAAGGTAAAAGATTTTTTAACTTTTCAAGGATGGAAAAATTTCTTTGACCTAATCCCTCCAAAAGTCTATGAAGATCTAGTTCGTATGTTCTATGTAAATCTTCGTTCCCAGAAATATGATAAAATTGAATCACTCATGCTAGGTCAACGTATCATTCTAGACTGTTCTACTTTTGATTCTTTGCTTAAGTGTAAAAGTTCTGGTTACTCTGCTCTATTTAAAACTCCTGGCCTGATGATTTTGAAGTGTTGTTTGAACAAGCCAAACAATGCCTTGCTGACTCCCTGTCTGATTCACTGCCAAGTCAATTAGGACCTAGTGACATCAATTTTGAAATCGGTATTCTTGCCCACATTGTTGCCACCATCATTCTTCCCAAAACAGGTTCTTACACCACATTATTTCAAAGGGACACTTTTTTGGTCTACTGTCTTCTCACCAAGCACAAGGTGAAACTGTTCTCCTGGGTAATCAATTTCATGATTGAATGTGCCGGAGATCCTTCGAGTCTACCTTACGGGATGGTCATCACTCACCTCATCGAGGCCTTCAATATCCTTCTCTCAAACTATCCCTATATATCTGTTTCCAAGTGTTATAACAATAGGGCGTTTATTAGCATGGGATATGTTGTTGTGGATGGTACTTGGATAAAGACGCAGGAAATTGAAGCCAAAGTGATTCTCTCCAGTTCCAAGGTAAAAGTTGATACTTCTCAGGCTGTTGTCAACAATCCGGAGTTGCTTGAAAAGATAGATGCACTTGATGACAAACTGACTACCATCAAAGAGCTACTCCTCGCCACCCAGACCTTAGTTGGATATACCTACGTAGTTGCAAAGGAAATATGATCTAACGTGTCCAAGCTAAGAGTCATGGTTCTGAAAACCGCATAAAAGGCAGTGAAAGCTTTCAAGGAAGTTCATGATTGTGTTGATGGAATCTCAGTCACAATGAACACAAGCTTTGATCGCCTCAAAGAAGCTATCTGCAACACCCTTACCTATTTCCTTCGTCGATGATCTGTGTTGGTTGCTTAGACAATTTCTTTTGGTTTATCTGGATATCTTGCATGTTTTTTTGGTACTCTATGGATGACTGTAATTAAGCTTACTATCTGCTAATCTTATCTGCTAGTAGTTAGACTTGCTTAGCCCTATTTTTGATTGATGCCAAAGGGGGAGAATAGAGTACTACTAACTTATAGGTAAGGTTTAGTGGACTAACTTATAGGTAAGGTTTAGTGGACTAACTCAACAAAAGTCAACTACTGGGCAACTGAATAAGGAGGAGTCGACTCAAAGTACCTGACAACAAGTTGAGGGGGAGCCGACTAAAGCCACAAAAATCTCTAAAAGCAAGTGGAGTGTATAAACAGGGAAGTGAAATGAATTAAGTTTTTTTGTCATCATAATAAAGGGGGAGATTGTTAGATATATATTTTAATGATAGAAAATAACTTAATTCTAATTGCATGAAATCAATCCCAAAGAAGGAAGCCACAAGAATTGAAAAGATTCTAGTAAAAGATCTGAAAGATAAAATCAAGGAGTCAAACGTGCAAGTCAAGATCCAGAAGCAAGAATCAAGGAGCAAATGTGTTGTGATTGCGAGATTCATGGAACACAAATATTCGATTCATCTATTTATGGAAGGCATCAATCAATCAATGTAGAAGATCTATAGAGAATATTCAATCACGCATCACAGAGAATATTCAATCACAACGGCTTGCGAAGAAAAGAAAATCACGGAAGCAACGGTTCAGTAAAGGAAGTTCCATTCTATTCTTGGAATAGATCATCTTGATTGATTCTGAGGATCAACTCCCTTGGGTTGCCCTCCTCCATCTATGGAACTGTCACGCCATGAAGAATGGAGCCCAATTCTTATATATACAACAAAAGATGCAAAGGAAGGACATACTTTGATTGAACCAATATCAATCTCTTTGTTCTACTCCAAACACGCATTGTAGTATACTCTAGATTTAATGTGTAACTAGGGAGAGAAGAAAGAGAGAACAATCACTAGTGAGGTATTGTATCAAGAAGAGAGGAAAGAACAAATCTAGTGACGAAGTTGTTGGTGTATAACAACACCAACCAACCTGACCAAGAAACTTCATACTTGAAAGAGAACACCCTTGCAACCAAAGGGGACTGGACATAGGATTCATTCTGAATCTGAACCAGTATAAAACATCATGTGTCATTTACTTTCTGTAATTTACTTTTCTGTATTTAGTTTACATCTCATATCAAAAGTCTAGTCGACTAGAAAGCAATTTAGTCGAATACCTCGTAAAAAAAAAGAAAAATTACAATCCACCCCCCTCCTTACACTTTCAATTGGTATCAGAGCCGGTCTTACACTTTTATCTTTTGCTTAACAGCTAGTGATAAAAGATCATGTCAAGCCAAGTAACTATTAGAGAACTCTTTCAAGAAGAGGCATCGCAAGTAAGGCCACCACATTTCAATGGACAATACTTCTCTCACTGGAAAGTGCGCATAGAAATTTATGCAAAGTCCTATGGTGTCAAAGTATGGCGTGTTATGAAAAAGGAAATTTATCCACTACCAACAGCAGCTCAACCACCCGCTGATCTTGAAGATATAGATAAATACACAGACGATCAAATAACTGTCGTTCAAGTTAATGCTAAGGAATGAAACTTGCTTTATAATGCTATAAGTGGAGAAGAGTATGAGAAAATTTCAAGCTGTGATACCACCAAGGAAATGTGGAACAAACTGGAAGTTACCTATGAAGGAACTAGCAAAGTGAAAGAAACTCGGATAAACCTATTGGTTCACGATTATGAACTCTTCTAGATGAAAGAAGGAGAATCCATTGAGGAGATGTTTGCAAGATTCAGCAAAATCATTGGCGATCTGAAAGCCTTTTGTAAACCTTACTCAAGTGGTGATCAAGCTCGAAAAATCCTGAGAAGTTTGCTTACCACATGGTAGATAAAAGTAGTTGCACTCGAATCTCAAAATCTAGACAAACTTTCATATGATGAATTACAAGGAGATCTTATAGCATTTTAGATAATGCGTCAGGAAGAAAAGAAGAATACAACTACTTTCAAAACTACAACTGAAGGTCCTGAAAATGATATTGATGATGATCCAGAATCTCTTGAAGAAGAAATTCGCATGGTGTCAAGAAACATGAATGGATTGATGATAAGATACATAAACACAAAAAGGGAAGGATGTCATCTAGACGAACCAGGCAATACAATGAGCAAGACAAAAATAACGGAAAGTGCTTTGAATATGGAAGGTATGGCCATGTTCAAGCTGAATGCTCAGATCTTAAAAGACAAATCTTTAGAGAATTCAACAAAAATAAATCCTTCGAAAGTTGGAGCGATGAAGATAGTTCAGAACATGAAGAAATAACCAATCTATGTTTTATGACGATTTTGGAAAATAATATGAACTAATACTCTAGATGCTGGACTGATGAAGATGCATCAGACGACGACTGTAAAGAAGATACTGAAAATTGCTTCATGGCACAAGGTGAAACAAGTGAGGTAAGACCTTATAACTATGATAGATGTAACGAATTGCAGGATATTCTTGATCTTACCCTAAAAGAGTCTAAAAAGAATGCTAAATGAATTAAAGAGACTCAATAGGGAAAAGAAGGACTGGGAACTCAAACTTGAAGTATATGAAATCGAAAGAGATGTACTTCAAGATGAGGTTCAGAAATTGCAAATACAACTTAATGGCATGCGCAAGTCCACCAGTCACAGTTCTGTCAAGTACAACCAAGTGACATACAAATCAACTGGAAAAGGACCTGTCAGAACAAAGTCCACAAGTACTAACACTAGTAGTAGATCAAAGACTAGATGAACCCATGTGTGTTATTACTATAATAGGGCTGGACACAATTATTCCTTCTGTAGATT
The DNA here is from genome assembly GCF_000715075.1 of Nicotiana tabacum. NCBI lineage: Eukaryota > Viridiplantae > Streptophyta > Magnoliopsida > Solanales > Solanaceae > Nicotiana > Nicotiana tabacum. The sequence goes on along the minus strand of NC_134094.1, from coordinate 85,116,691 downwards.
TCGCAAATCAAATGTCTCACGATGGATTTGGAAATAAAAAAACAGCCCTGATCCTGGTAGAACTAAACAACAAGGACTCAAGCAAGCTTGGGTATCTAAAAGAAGGTAATAATCTTTCTTTGCAGGAACACCACAGGAAACATCGAAAAAGAAAATGGTATCTCGCCAGTGCGTGTTCCAGTCACATGACGGGAAACAAAAAGCTTTCAAGGAAGTTACCAACATCAATGGCGAAAACATTATGTTTGGTGATGATTCAAAAGAAAAAATTATCGGTATCAGAACTATTCCGTTTAATAAAAACCGTGATATCATTGAACTGTCACACGGTGAAGAATAGAACCCAGTTATTATATATACAACAAAAGATATAAAGGAAGGACATACTTTGATCGAACCAATATCAATATCTTTGTTCTACTCCAAACAAGCATTGTAGTCTACTCTAGATTTACTGTGTAACTAGGGAGATAAGAAAGAGAGATAAATCACTGATGAGGCATTGTATCAAGAAGAGAGGAAAGAACAAATATAGTGACATAGTTGTTGGTGTTTAACAACACCAACTAACTTGTACCAAGAAACTTCATACTTGAAAGAGAACACCCTTATAACCCAAGGCGAGTGGATGTAGGATTCATTCGGAAACATCCCGTGTCATTTACTTTTCTGTATTTAGTTTACATCCCATATCAAAAGTCTAGTCGATTAGAAAGCAATTTAGTCGACTACCTCGTAAAAGAAAAGAAAAATTATAATTCACCCCCCTCTTGCACTTTCACACTTGTATAATCATAGGTATATTTTAATCTTTATATGTTGGAAAGGAAAGGTAATTTGCCTTATTTTTAAAATTATTACTTGTAGACACTTTGAAGGTAATTGAGTAAAGTTTCTTTTACATTAAAACAAGGAAAAAAGGCTTTTGACTTAGCACGTTGCGAAGGTCGGTAGGCAGCTGTTGAATGAGGAGAGCAAAGCTGCGAGAGACCTTGCGGAGAGTAGTATTGCAGAAGGCCCAGTGTGGCTGCAATGGTGTCCCCTTCTCGATGAGTTTTGCAGCTAGCATGAGCTTCATCAATAGGTATACTTCATCTGGATGCCTCATAATCTTCCCCAATCATTCCCATTCTTCTAAATTTTTTGTTCAGGAAAATATTGAACAGTACGTCTTTTTTACTGTGTCACAACAAGAAGTGTGATGACAAGTGCTAATGACAAGAATGAGAAAAACTGAGACTTTATGAGTTGAGTAGATAACATATAAACAAGTGATTTGATTTGATGTTTGAACAATATCTTGCGTTGCGTGAAACTGTTATTGACTACTACAGTACTACTACTACTACTATACATGAGGAGTCCAGAACCCATTTGTGGTTCTTTTTGACTAAAAGAACGGAAATACGTGTAAAAAAAAAGAGAGTTACCTAACTATGTATAACACTCTTTTAAAGAGAGCTATGCCTTAATGGACGTTTTGGACGTTAAGGTATAACGCTCTTTAAAAGAGCGCTATAAATATATAACGCCCTTATAAACAACGTTATGCCTGGGCTGATAAGACAGCGCGGTTAAATACTATATTATGTGTTAGCATATCGCAGTTAAATACTATGTTATGTGTGTTGTCTTTCCTATAAATAACGGGCGCATTCTAGTTATATTCTGCGCTTAACAATAACCAATAGCAAAACTCTCCATAAAAGCAGGGTTTCTTTTTTCGCTTTAATAAATGTCTGAACGCTTTTATGTACCAAGGTGCCAGTGCGGCAAAAAATGTATGATGGCGGACTATTGGGATGATGGTGAAGTTGGGCGCCGATACTGGATGTGTGTGAACAAGTTTTATAGGATTCCCGACGAACCTTTTTGCAATTTTGATGTGTGGATTGATGAACCCTGTAAGCAGGAATGCTACAAACAAATTTTGCAGTATATTCATGATTTGAACAAAAAATACGAACGTGATGAGGTTATGTATAAACGAGAAATTGCGGCGTTGAAGGAGAAACTAAAAGAGGTGGAAGAAGAAAAAAAATAAGTTGTTGGATCAATTTGAGTGGTTGAAGAAGAGAATAGTTGACTAAACAAACCAATGTATGTGTTGAGTGTTGTATTTTATCTTTATGCTTTCCATGTCATGTATTTTCATTATGTGTGCCGAATTTAAATTATGTTAAGTTGTTGTGTTTGTGTTTGTGTTGCAGTATTAAAATAACGAAGAACCCGAGAAATATATACATAATGCGCATATAACGAAAATAATAAAAATTGTTGCTATTATTTACATAAAATAATATTTACATCAAATACAAAAAAAAAAAAAAAAAATCAATGTGTTCCACAACCTGTGTGCTTCAATGCAGCCGCTGGCCTAAGGCGCATCCCATCCCGCCCGGCTACGCTATCAGGATCATCCTCATCATGTCGCCTCTTTATAGCAGGATGCGCTGCAACATGATCATCAGTAGTGCTGGCAGGATCGATAGAAGGGGCCGTCAGTCTAGTAGTAACCTACAGAAGAATAAGTCAGCTCAGTATAGGAAAATATATATTAAGTCACAACAATTTAAATTTTCTTACCACGATCTCATCGGACTCCTGAATATAATCATCCGTCGCAGCCAGGTCAGCATCGCACAAAGCGGCCTCCGTGACGGGCGAGGATGAAGCCTTAATAAGAAAATTAATAAAGTTATTTATGGAAAATAAATGAGAAAAGAAAAAACAAATTTAGAATAAATACTAATAAAAATATACTTGCGCCTGTGAAAGCTCCCAAGCACCCCTCGATGATGAGCCATAACTCAGCCGACACCCACTATTCACATCTGGGTCAGCCGATCCTTAGCAGCGGTCGATAGGTCTGGGAAGTACGCATCCCAATCCTCTCCGGTAATGTCCGTGCCCGTGGTCAATAATGGACCTGACGGGGTCACCTGCGAAGTCCCTAGAGTGAGCTGCAACCCAAGGCTATATGACGGCATGTTGCTGGGATACTCGTCCGGCTCATGAAGGTCACCCGGCAAATCAGCATCAACATCATCAACAGGGGCCTCAACGCCCCCTTGCTGGGGACCACCTCCTCGCCGCCCACCATGACCCCATGGGGCAGCCCTGCCTCGTGGGGCACCCCTACCTCACTGGTACTGCTCCGACGCCATATAAGCAGGGTCGTGTCCTAAGCGCTGATCCTCTCAGGCTCGCTGTAATTTTCGGGCAGCCACCTCTGCAACCTACTGGCCATAATCGTGCAAAGCGGTCGCTCCCTCGCCGGCATGCTGCTGCATCTGCAATCCCATCTAGTAGACTATATGTAGGCCAATAGCCTGCACAACGTATAAAATATAAACTACATAACACTATGTTACAGTTATATAAGTAATAATACCAGAAAACATACCAGGGCCTCGTGCTGCCCGGCGTATGGAACGTACCGACCGCCAGATTGATAAATAGGATTCCCGACGAAAAGTCGGGTAACGCGGCGGTACCGGGGCATATACTCATGAATAGTATCCGCCCGGCTCTGTGAAGGGGGGGCTGAATCAGGTCAGCTCGCCGGTTCCAAGTATCGACCTGCGCCTCTAGCCATGCCATATATGCGTCGTCCATCCTAGAACGATCATCCAGCTGATAATGTGTGGGCTCCCATGTGGGCCCTCTCGGTACAAGCTGCGAACGGCAAAACTGGCGAAGTACCCGCTCCGTGGCATGATGCTCCACAATATCGAGGCACATCAGCGGGACGGAAGTGCTCCAAATCAGTCGGTCGGCCGACCAATAATCGGGCAGGCCACCTATCAAGTCGTCATTGTATGGCGTCCAAATGAACTATTAAATGACAACAGAAAACGTGAGTATGCGCAACACATGTGAAGCTATACCAAGTAAACTTAGGTATACATTTACCTTTGCTCCCTCCAGCATATCCAACAAATCCCTGCAAAGGGGGAGATTATGCCGAGCCTCGTAGATATGTACGTCTCCCAGCCGGAGAACCCACCTCCTAGCTAGAGGGAGAAAAGGAGGTGGTACATCCAGAGGTAATGGTGGTAGAGGTGGCTGCAACTGCAGGAACTGCTCCCAGGCACAAACCTAACATACAAAGTTGACGTAAAACTAAATGATAATTTTTTACTAGATATGTTATAATGAATAGAGTATTCGAATATGTTGTCACCTGTAGCAGCGACAAAAATCCACATACATCATGTTGGGTGCCCATGCTCGTCCGGCACATCTGCCTGTACAAGTAGGCGAGAACAACATCACCCCAGCTGTACTGGGGTAAATCATCTAGCCGCTGAAGATGATGAAGAAATCTCAAGCTGACTAGGTTCCCCGAAGTGTTCGAGAACAAGACCCCTCCAAACATAAGAAGCAGCAACAACCTCGTATACCGGTGAATATGTAGATCATTTGTCTCGCAAGTGATGTCGGGGTGCAATATCTCCAAATGTTGTCGAATAGCTGTCAAACTCATGCGACTGACCCCTGAGTGTGCAATATCATCCTGTGGCCTGAAACCAGTGAGCTGCTGCAGCATGTCCAAATACTGCCCATGCGTCATGAGGCAGTGCAACGAGCAGCCTATATAAAACCTCCACGTCCTACAGCGTGATGATGGCCTCGCCAATGGGCAGGTGGAATGTGTGCGTCTTCAGTCGCCACCGCTCTATCAGGGCCATGACCAAAGACTAGTCGAGCTGCAACGCTGGACTACACGGGGATGGAGATCTCTGTCCTTCATAAAATCCCACATGTCGTCCACTCTCCTGGCGCGGAGAGTCTGGGCCAGTAAATCTCCCTCCCATACGTGGGCGGACCTATGATCGCCCTGTAACACTAATAACTCATCGCAGAAAGGTCCAGGATGCATGGGCGGCACGTCCATGTCGTCTACTGTAAATTAAACAACATTAATTGTATGTTTGTTCTGTAAATTAAATAATTAATTTTTATAGTTATACAATATTTAATTGGATATAGTATATATCTATGGATTCCAGGCTCGATATTTGAGGCCCAGTAGCACAAAGCTATCCTGAATTCTTGTATGTGTCAATTTTATTATTTTACATGTTAGTTTTATAATTTTGTATGTTTGTTGTGTAAATTAAATAATTAATTTTTATAATTATACAATATTTAATTGGACAGAGTATTAACATATGGGTTTCAGGCTCGATATTTGAGGCCCAATAGCACCAAGCTATCGTGAATTCTTGTATGTGTCAATTTTATTATTTTACATGTTAGTTTCATAATTTTGTATGTTTGTTTTGTAAATTAAATAATTATTTTTTATAATTATACAATATTTAATTAGATAAAGTATTCATATATGGGTTCCAGGCTCGATATTTGAGGCCCAGTAGCATCAAGTTATCCTGAATTCTTATGTGTGTCAATTTTATCATTTTACATGTTAGTTTCATAATTTTATATGTTTGTTTGTAAATTAAATAATTAATTTTTGTATATTGGACAGAGTTTGTGTTTGATCTATCAGTATAAGATATACTAAAAAATAGGGATACTACGCAAAAGGCTCTACATTTTACTAAGCTAAAAGGGCACTATATTACTAGTCTTTAAACAAATAAATAATCTAAACTAGATAAAATCAACAAATACATTTTAATTACAAAACATTCACGAAAATACATATAAAACAGTAAAAGTAATTTATTAACATTTTTATTAACAAATAATAACGATTTCTCAATTTTTACATATTATTTTAGAACACTAATATTTTAGTCCGGATAAAAATAACATACCAGTTTAAACGCAAAAAAAAATACAAAACAAGATGGAACAAATTCAAAACACCTAATATGCATTATTTATACGAGTTTCGACATAAACTAAATCGGAATACCTCGATTTATTTTTTCGAAAAGTTGAAGAATTGAATATTTGAGTCCGAAACAAGCAAACCACAATAATAGGAATGGATGGCTAGAATGTGGGACCAACAATCTTGTCTTTTTATGGGACGGGTGGGGTCCACTAGAATTTTTTATCAATAAAATGGGGGGAGGGGGGGGGGGGCTGAAGATTTTTAAAAAAAATGGGGGAAGGGGACTGGTTTTAATCTCGGGGAAGAAGGGAAGGGGACCGTTTTATCTATGTATAGCGCGGTATATAACAACGCTATACATATAGCGCTTTTATATACCGCGCTATGCATAACTGTCTTATCAGCCCAGGCATAACGCTGTTTATAAGGGCGTTATATATTTATAATGCTCTTTTAAAGAACGCTATACCTTAACGTCCAAAACGTCTGTTAAGGTATAACACTCTTTAAAAGAGCGTTATACATAGTTAGATCACACTTTTTTTCACGTATTTTCGTTCTTTTTGTCAAAAAGAACCACAAATGGGTTCTGAACTCTATACATGAGCCTGAGGGCCCAAGGCTGAAAATCACGCACACTGTATATCCAATGTACTTTTCATACAACATATCTATATATTAAGTACTTCGTTCCAATTTATGTGAACTTGTTTGATTGTGCACAGAGTTTAAGAAAAACTGAAGACTTTTGGAATTTGTGGTCCTAAACAAGTCAAAAAGGGGCCTAGAATATTTGTGTGGTTATAAAACTTTCTCATTAAAGGTAGAATTGTAAGTTTAAGCTAAATTATTTTTAAATTTAGAAATGAGTCATTCTTTTTGGAACAGATCAAAAATCAAATAGATTCATATAAACCGGAATGGAGGAAGTACTGTATATTCATCACCACTACAAAAGGTCACTTAATAATCGAGACTGTCTTTAAGCTGTGATTTTTTTTTTTTTGATGACCGAGAAATCTGTCTGGGGCCGATCCTTTGGACCAACCGCAGCCTTCGAAACTCGGTGGATAATGGGCCCGCCCCTCTACCCTTCTCCACTTAAATACCATGCTTTGCTTTGCATGGTGTGGGGGCTTGAACCCGTGACCTAAGACACAAATTCACAAGCTGTGATTATTTTATCTCTTCTTTGTTTATTCTTTCTTTGAATTCAAACAAACGTGATCCGTCTTTAAGCTGTGATTACATTCTGATTATATAATTGAGCTAAACTTTACTTATCAAATCCAATAGTGTATTAGTGTCCCTGTAAGGAGAAGATCATGCTGTATAATATAATGATGTATGCTAATTAATATATAGGATTATAATATAGCTGCTGACAATCTAACTAATTAGTAACATACTACTGTAGCTAATAGTAACGTACTACAGCTGCCAATCTTTTTGAAATAGATGGAGTATATATATTATTGGTATAAATTATTTAGAGATCACCTAAAAGATGAATGTAGATAACGTTATTTAATAAAATAATATCTATTGATAACTTAAAATAAAATACTACAAGTGACTTCCTATACAATATTAAATTATGGTGTGAAAATTGCATTACAATATATCTTAAATCTATAATATAGATTATGTCCACATTTGAAAGATTCACCTAATGGAGGGGGCTCCTTATACGTATCTAGTGTTCACAACTAAATTTCTAGTTTATATTATAATCTAATCATTACGTTTGTGATAAACACTCAACAACGATTGATCAGCTTCAAGAATATAGACATCTATGAATCAACAATTATCATGATAAGCATTTTAAGGACACATAGCTCTTTATTTTTAGTTATCCGTTAATTAAATAATTAAAGAGTTAATACCCTAAAACCTCCTTAAATTATCATATTTTTGTGAGTTTTCTATTTAAACTATTCGGTATCCCCGAAACCTTCCTGAACTATATTGTCGCTCGTATTAAAAACTCATTGTCGTTGAACTGGCATAACATATGTAGATACTCGCTTGGGAGCGCGTGGTAGCTGAAAAAAGCCATCAAAATGGCCCGCCTAACAGAAAATAATGGCTAATTAGCCTAACCCTCTTTCAAATTTATTTATTTTAATAAATATTCTCCTTATTTCAGTTATATCCATATTTCTTCCTCATTTTTCACCATTCATCCTTATTTTTTCACCTTCCTCTTTGATTTTCACCTTCTTCTTCATTTTTAACCTTTTTTCTTCGGTTCTTCATATGGGTTTCCTCGGAAAAATTTCTCCCTCTCTTGTTTCCTCTGAAATTATATATTCTCTTTCTTGTTTTAGTCTTCTTTCATGCCTTACACATATTGCTAAAAGAATATCAATTTAAATCTTCTTATTAAACTCAACACCTTATAAAGAATAAAGTTGAATCTCTTGAACCTTCTTTATGTAATCTGGAATTAGAGAATATAATTGCTGGGTAATTGATTTTTTATTTGCGAAATTTTATTTTGTATAATCTTTTTTATGTAATACAAGATGACTTTTAAGAAATATTACATTATATACCTTTATTTATATTTTAACTGTGCTACAAAGTGAATATAAATAAGGACTTATCAACTGGAGTCTAGCATAAAGTACAATCATAATTAAATTTAAAATTAACATAGTACATTAGATATTATTTTGGCCAAAACTCATAGAATTAATCAATCATTCGAGAGTAATACATCATGAATAAACTATATAAATTTTTTGTACAAACCATAAGTTAATATAGGTAGACAAACGTACCTTTAAAAGTCCAACATGAGGTTTTAATATATAGGGGAATATAATTCATGGGGGTTTTGGGGACACCAAATAGTTTAAGTACGTAACTGACAAAAAAGTAATAGTTTAGGCGAATATTAGGCTGAGTTAAATAGTCACGTGTAGTGCTACATGACACGTTTTTTAGACAACTAGGAGCGTGTACTAGACGCACATCTAAGAATGCAATGAGGGGATTTTAATATGAAGGGCAATATAGTTCAGGGGAGGTTTGGGGACACCGAATAGTTTAAGTAGGAAACGGACAAAAGCTCGACCGTTTAGGGGGATTTTAGGGTATTTACTCTTAATTAAATGATAGAAACTTTCACTGAAAATTTACTAAATTTGTTAGCAATGTCCATGACATTCTATATTAGAAAATCCGGAGAAAATTAAAACAAAAGAAAAACTGTTTTCCTTGTTTCATTTTCCTTTTTCCAGAAAACAGTTGAAGGGGCCCGTACTAACCGTTGGTATTTTTCCAAGTTATCTCCTCAACTCTCCCATGAATGCATGGAGCAACAGATCTTCAAAATTAATTATCTTTATCATACAATAAGCCTAATTCTAACTCAAATCGTGCATTTCAAATTCATGAGAAATTGGCATCAGGTTCATTTTAGCCTTTTGAATTATTTTCAGTAGAAATTTCGATCGATATTAATCTCGATCCTATGCTAAAATCTGGAGATTTTGAAAGGCATCGGTTGAGGAAGAGAGGCTGATACGAATTTTCGGTTAAGGGAGATTTTTGGGGTATAATGTCGAATTTGTATGGAGATTATAATCGAAAGATTGATTATGTTTTCAAGATTGTTTTAATTGGAGATTCTGCAGTTGGAAAATCTCAGCTTTTGGCTAGATTTGCAAGGAATGAATTTAACTTAGATTCAAAGGCTACAATTGGGGTTGAATTCCAGACAAAGACTCTGCTTGTAGATAACAGGACCGTCAAAGCACAGATTTGGGACACTGCAGGACAAGAAAGGTGTGCAGTTTCACTTTAATTTTTCATTCTCTGCTTCTATTTTTAATTTTGTATGTTTTTTTCACGTTCTCCTTTCAAAAATATTCCTAAGAGAAAAGCTGGCTAAACCCCAGAGACGTGTGGTGGGATGGTTGGATCCTCTATTCTTTACCAAAACTCTCGGGTTTGATCCCTGTATATAAATAACCTTTCTTTTACTCCTTTATTAGGCCGTTTTTTTTCCCATACCAACCATCACGAGGGGTTTAAACTGACCCCAACCTGTATATTAGAATCCAAAAAGGAAATACATGAAGACGGGGGACATAAAACCTTACCTCTCCTTCTACAACAAGTAAGTTAGGTATTCCTAACCGTAAAGTTAGCAAAATATTACATGATGCAAGGTCATTCCCATATTGATCACCAAATAAATAAGTTGATCCTAGTGTTGGATTGATTAGGAATAAACAGTGAAGCTTCCAAAAAATGAGGGAACACAACTCCCTATTACCGATGTGTAAGAACATAGCTTCAGGAAGTTCCATTCTTGTGCTTTTTCCTAATTCTGAAATTAGGAATTTGATTTTGATCCATTCTGGAGCATCCTTTAGCTTTTTTAGGGAGGTCTTTCCATTCATCAAACAAGACAGTAGTACCATCAAATAAGTGGCTCCCAGTTTTTGCTAAAACATCTGCCACAGTGTTGAATTTTGAAATGATGGGTTTGTAGACCCTATTTAATCTCCTCCACCCATTGAGCTAATTCCCATGGAATAACATTCCTGTCAGTTAGCAAATTTACAACAAGCAATGAGTCTATTTCCAAAATAATGTTACTGTGAGCTTTTTGATTGCACCAATTAATTGCAAATAAGGCTGCTTTCACCTCAGCTTGATTGTTAGTGAAGAAATGGAGTTTTTTTAGCAAAAGCCATAATCAAATCTCTATTTCTATCCCTCACAATACCTCCAATACCAACAGTTTGGTTAGCTGAGTTACTGCTACCGTCTGTATTAACTTTTAACCAATTAAGTGGAGGTTTTTCCCAACTAACTGGTACAATAGTTAACATAGGTTTGGCGTTGTCTAGAGCATTACATAAGGTATGCCAATTCCATTTTAAGTCAATTGGAGCACCAATCTTCTTTAAATGGATTTTCAGATGAAAATAAAATTCCTCACAAATTCTTTCTACATGAGGATATCCTCTTCCAAATCTAGCTTCACAGCTAGCTTTCCAGATTTTTCAACAAATATAAATCGGAGCAAAATGACTCAGAGCTCTAATATAGAAATTGATAGAAATGAAGTTGTTCCAAGTGAAAAATCTCATTCGTAGAATAGGGGAGTATGATGTAAATTCCAAAGCTGTGGAAACAAAAGACCATATTTGTTTGGCCTTTTTACTAGTGTGAAAAACATGCTCAACTGTTTCTGCGTGAGGTTGTCGACAACATGAGCATTCAGAAATAATTGTAAGCCCAAACTTGAGTATAATATCATCAAGTGAGATATTTTTCATCCAAATCCTCCAAAGTGAGAAAGATATCTTGAAAGAGATATGCTTGATCCAAGTTTGTTTCCAGATTTGTTGTTGCTCCCTTCTTTGTCTGAGTAGTTCAAAGGCTGAGGAGACTAAAAATAAACCATTAGTAGAAGGTTTCCAGATAGACTTATCCTTCTCCTGATTATTCTCAATTTCCACATGCTTGATGTGTTGTAAAATAGTAACTGGAACTAGTTCACTAATGAGATCAAGGTTCCAATTTCCATCGACAATGCAATCCTCTACCAGAAGGGTACCGGGATTGTGAATTTGCAGTAAGGAGGCTAGGTAGCCCAGCCTACTCCAGTTATCCCACCAAAAAGATAATTCTCCTACATGTATTCTCCACAAAATGTGAGAGTCAACTTTATCCTTAATATCCATAAGTTCTTTCCAGCTGCTAGAATCTCTAGGCTGCTTTTTTTTTTTGCCATGGAGTGACTCCTCCGACAGTATTTGCTTAGCATAAACTTAGACTAAAGGTTGTCTTGTGATCTCAACCTCCACTACCTCTAGGCTGCTTCTTTTTTGCCATGGAGTGACTCCTCCGACAGTATTTGTATATCCACTAAACTCCTGAAATTTACTCCTCCCTCACTAGTAAGAAAGCACAGTTTGTTCCAAGCACTCGAGTGAAATTTTTTCTTGGTATCATTGTTTCCCCAAAATAAGTCCGCAAAATGCTTCTCTAATTGTTTGAGGATGGACTTTGGAGGGAAGATAACAACCATTATGTCACTGTGACTGAAGAACGTGTGTGATCAGGGTGGCCCTTCCGCCCACTGATAAAAGATTACCCTGCCATCCTTGGATTTTGTAGACAATTTTAGTAGCCATGTCTGTGAAGAAACTGATCTTCTTTCTACCACAATAGATAGGGCACCTCAAATATTTTAGTGAAAAGTGTTGGTGTTTGAAACCAGTCACTCTCTGAATTCTATCTCTTCTGGATTGAGGAGTGTGCGTAGGAGTTAGAAAAAAGCTCTTTTCTTTACTAATTTCTTGTTCTGAGGCTTGTTCATACTTTTGCAGCTTCTTCATTATCATCTTCATTGACCTCTTATTCCCAGAGGAGAAAATGACTAAGTCATCGCATAACATAGATGGTTAATTTGAGGGTCATTTTTGTTCATTGAGAATCCCACATATCCTTCCTTTAGTAGGCTTATCTAACGTGAAATGCGTATTAGTCGGTCCGGTGAGCTATGGATACATAATGGTTAAAGAGGAAAAAAGAAAGTTTTAATGCTCCTTCCCAAGCCAACTATAAATTGAAATTAGGTCCTCGTGATTAAGGACTAATTTCTATATATATGTTTTTTTCTTGAATTTTGGTTTCTACCAATTTTCAGAAGTTAATTGTCATAGTCTCATAGAAGTCATAATTTATTCTTAACAATGTATGATCCTACTTCAAGTACCAGAATATTTGGCATGCATCTTCCTTTTTGCGGCCCTTGCCTGTTTCCCCATTTCTTCTGTCTTTAATTTCTAGTTTCTATTATTGTTCATCGTAAAAGCTATTGGGCTAAAACAGTTCAAAGATACTCTTAACACCGTGTGATATTGTTTGTTTTGGGCCAAATTCGCAGGGTTTTCCCAAAAGGCCTTGTTGCGGAAGCCAAATGTATATAGTGTGAATGAGTCACAACTACTATACCAAAAATTATGACAACCACTAAATAATAAACAAGACAATAAGACAACAATAAAAGAACACCAGAATTTACGAGGTTCGGCCAATTTTGCCTACTTCCTCGGACACAATCAATATTTTATTCCACTCCAAAATTACAAGTGAAATAATACTAAAGAGAGAAGATACAAATGCCTTAAGAAGATAAAAGGCAAATGAGAGGTGTGTTTAAATCCTAAACATTAGGCCTCCTTTTATAGGGTGAAATTCTCATTCAAAATTGTCATCCACCGATGTGGTACTTTTGCCAATTTCAACAAATCTCCACCTTGGCAAAATTCCACATCTTCAATTTTCTCTCAATAACAAATTTTGGTTGTGTCTTCATCTTCAATCTTTAGTGTTCAACAATGTTGATCAAATCCAAACAATGTTGAAACTTGACCGCAGTCACCACTTTTGTCAGCATATCAGCAGGGTTCTCCGTAGTATGAATTTTCTTCACCGTGACTCCACCTTCTTCTATGATTTCTCGTACGAAATGATACCGAACATCAATGTGCTTCGTCCTTGCATGATAAACTTGGTTCTTCGCTAATTGAATAGCACTTTGACTATCACAAAAAATTGTAATATTTTTTTGTTCAATACCAAGCTCCTTTAGCAACCCCTGAAGCCAAATTGCCTCCTTCACAGCCTCCGTAATAGCCATGTACTCTGCCTCTGTTGTAGACAAAGCAACTGTTGACTGCAAAGTAGACTTCCAACTAACTGGTGCCTTTGCAAAAGTAAACACATAACCAGTAGTTGACCTTCGTTTGTCCAGATCACCCGCAAAATCTGAGTCACAATATCCAACTACAGACCGATTGCCTTCCTGCTCAAAAACTAACCCAACATCTACAGTACTATGAATATACCGTAGAATCCATTTCACAGCTTGCCAATGCTCCTTTCCTGGATTATGCATATATCTGCTAATAACTCTAACGGCTTGTGAAATGTCAGGTCTCGTACAAACCATTGCATACATCAAGCTACCAACAACATTTGCGTATGGTACCCTTGACATATACTCCTGTTCAGTTTCATCCTTTGGCGACATAGTAGTACTTAGCTTAAAATGGGGAGCAAGTGGCGTACTAATTGGCTTAGTCTTCTTATCTATGCCAAAACGCTTTAGTACTCTCTTCAAATATTCTTTCTGAGATAAACAGAGTTTCTTTGTACGTCTATCTCTTATTATCTCCATGCCAAGAATTTTCTTTGCCTCACCCAGATCCTTCATCTCGAACTCCTCCTTCAGTTGAATCTTCAACTTATCAATTTCTTCCGAATTCTTGGAAGTTATCAACATATCATCAACATATAGGAGAAGATATACAAAGGAACCATCATTAAGTTTGTGCAAATACACACAATGATCGTATTTGCTTCTCTTGTACCCTTGCCGCAACATAAACTTGTCAAATCGCTTGTACCATTGTCTAGAAGATTGTTTCAATCCGTACAACGATTTTTCAAGTTTGCATACTATATTTTCTTTTCCAGCAACTTTGAATCCTTCTGGCTGAGTCATGTAGATTTCCTCCTCCAAGTTTCCATGTAAAAACGCAGTTTTTACATCCATCTGAACTAGTTCCAAATCCAACTGTGCTACCAAAGCCAACATAATTCTAATGGAGGAATGTTTTACAACTGGAGAAAATACTTCATTGTAATCAATTCCCTCCTTTTGAGCATATCCTTTGGCCACCAATCTTGCTTTGTAGCGAACATCTTCTTGGTTAGGAAATCCTTCTTTCTTTGCAAATACCCATTTGCACCCAATTGCTTTCTTTCCCTTCGGGAGATTGGCCAATTTCCATGTATGATTCTGATGAAGGGACTGCATTTCTTCATTCATGGCAATCCTCCACTTATCTTCTTCTGAACTTTGGATTGCGTCTTTATAAGTGGTAGGAACACCATCAGCTACAATTGAGGTTGCACAAGCAACCGTCTCTATAAGACGAACAGGTTTCGTTATTGTCCTTTTTGGCCTGCTGGTTGCTATTGATTCAAGTTGTTGTCGAGGTTCCTGAGTTGGAATCTCCCTTTCTACTGGCTCTTCTTCCAGAGGGTAATCTTCATGAGTTTCCTCCTCTGCTTCTTGTGTAGGAAAAATAAATTTTCCCTCAAACTCCACCTGCTTTGATGCACCACCAGTTTGTTTGACATCTTCAACTGTCATCTTATTTGTTATGGTAGATTCATCAAAGGTAACATCTCTGCTGAATATAATATTCCTTGTCTCTGGACACCATAAGCGGTATCCTTTGACTCCAGAAGTAATCCCCATAAATATAGCCTTCTTTGCTCTCGGATCCAATTTTGACTCTTTCACATGATAGTATGCAATTGAGCCAAACACGTGCAAAGAATCATAATCTACAGCAGGTTTTCCATACCATTTTTCAAATGGTGTCTTGCCATCAATAGCAGCAGATGGTAGACGATTAATGAGGTGGCATGCATATGTAATTGCCTCAGCCCAAAATTCTTTGCCCAAGCCAGCATTGGACAACATACACCGTACCTTCTCCAGTAAAGTCCGGTTCATACGTTCTGCCACTCCATTCTGTTGTGGTGTATTTCTGACAGTGAAGTGTCGGACGATGCCATCATTTTCACAGACCTTATTGAAATGATCATTTTTGTATTCACCTCCATTGTCTGTGCGAATACACTTGATCCTCCTGCCTGTTTGATTCTCCACTATCGTTTTCCATTTAAGAAAAATTCCCAACACTTCATCTTTCCTCTTCATTGTATACACCCACACTCTTCGGGAAAAATCATCAACAAAGGTTACAAAATAGTGCTTCCCACCCAATGAAGGTGTTTTGGAAGCACCCCAAACATCAGAGTGTACATAATCCAAAATGCCTTTAGTATTATGGATCGCTATACCAAATTTAACCCTTGTCTGTTTCCCTTTGACACAATGCTCGCAAAACTCCAAGTTGCAAGTCTTTACGCCTTTTAACAATCCTTGATTAGATAAAGCTTTCAAGGATTTTCCTCCAGCATGTCCCAAGCGCATGTGCCATAGCCTGGTTGCTTCTGCCTCTTTGTCATCACTGGATGTCACTGTTGCTGTCCCAATAACTGTGCTACCACGATAGCAGTACATGTTATTGTTCTTCCGATTGGCCTTCATTACCACTAGTGCACCGGAGCATATTCTCATCACTCCATTTTCTACAATGATTTTGAACCCTTTTGATTCTAGGGCTCCCACAGAGATGAGATTCTTCTTCAAACCCGGTACATATCGAACATCTGTTAATGTTCTGATCATTCCATCATGGATCCTTAATCTTATTGAACCAATGCCATATGAGGTAAGAGGGCTGTTATCCGCTGTGTGGATGACTCCATATTCTCCTTCTTGAAAATTCACGAACCAGTCCTTGTTGGGACACATATGGTAGCTACAAGCCGAGTCCATCAACCATATGTCTGATGATGTTGATAACTCTGTTGTAACTAATGAGAAGTCTGAATCATCACAATCAGCTACATTTGAATCCATAATGGCCTTTCCATTGTTATGTCTGGCCTTATTCTTCAACTTCGGACAGTCTTTCTTCCAGTGCCCCTTTTCTCGACAAAAGGCACATTCATCTTTGCTGGGTCTAGATCTCGACTTGGATCTTCCCTTCTTAGTCCTCGTTTGATTTTGAGGACGACCCCTCACAATTAGTGCTTCTTCTTCTCCGCCCTTCTGTTTTTCTCCCTTTCTTTGTTCATAGCTGTACAAAGCTGAACAAACTTCTCTGAGAGAAATTTCGTCATTTCCATGGAGTAGAGTAGTTTCAAGGTGCTCGTACTCATTAGGAAGTGACCCCAATAACATCAAGGCCAAGTCACCATCATCAAAAGTTGCATCCATATTTTGCAAATCTGTGACCAACTTATTGAAACTGGTGATATGTTCATTCATTGTGGTACCAGGAACATAGGTAAAGCGAAACAGTCTCTTCTTCATGTACAATTTATTTTGACTGTTTTTCTTCAAAAATTTATCCTCCAGTGCTTTCCATAATTTACTTGCAGAAGTTTCCTTTGTGTATGGATATTTCTGCTCTCTAGCAAGGTAGGATCGAATGGTACCGCAAGCAACACGATTGATAATTTTCCAATCTTCTTCTCCAATAACATCTGGCTTCTTTTCTTCAATGGCAAGATCTAGCCCTTGTTGAAAAAGAACATCTAGAACCTCGCCTTGCCACATCCCAAAATGTCCTGACCCGTCAAAAATTTCTACCGCAAATTTCGCATTTGACACAATTCTTGTCATAAGCGAAGATGCCAACGATGACGTATTATTGACACTTGATGTAGATTCTTCTTGTTTACTGTCTCCCATTTTGACACAAATATTATTTAGTAGCTGACGACACAAATCAAGATTATTTCTTTTCTGGTGTGGAAGATCAGACTAAGCTGCAACCACAGAGCATACTCAGATAGAACCTTGACTCAGTTACCAAGATAGATCTTTTCTGATGTGGAAGATCAGACTATGCTGCAACCACAGAGCATACTTAGACAGTACCTTGGCTTTGATACCAATTGTTGCGGAAGCCAAATGTATATAGTGTGAATGAGTCACAACTACTATACCAAAAATTATGACAACCACTAAATAATAAACAAGACAATAAGACAACAATAAAAGAACACCAGAATTTACGAGGTTCGGCCAATTTTGCCTACTTCCTCGGACACAATCAATATTTTATTCCACTCCAAAATTACAAGTGAAATAATACTAAAGAGAGAAGATACAAATGCCTTAAGAAGATAAAAGGCAAATGAGAGGTGTGTTTAAATCCTAAACATTAGGCCTCCTTTTATAGGGTGAAATTCTCATTCAAAATTGTCATCCACCGATGTGGTACTTTTGCCAATTTCAACAGGCCTTACACCCTTAAGAACATCTAACTTGTTATAAGTAGCTTCTTTTTCTTTTCTACCTTCCACGCGAGACTTTGTTCACACACAGCTGACAAAGCTACTACTAGAAAATTTATGCGATTCTATCTTGCTGATGTTATCTCTAACAAGTGCATAACGTACGCTTCAAGAGAACCCTTCTACATCACTGCATTCCTTTCTTGTTTGTTTTTTTTCTTCTATTTTTGCAATTCAAAGAGCACCTAGCACAATTTACAGCAGCTTGTATACGAGCATCCTGTAAAGTATTTAAGGCCAGCAAGAAAGCTTCAGTGACAAAACATTTAAAATAAGGCGTACACGGTAAAGACATGTTGTCTTCTAGAATAGCATTATAGTGTTAATGAAGAAAATTTTGGGGAATCCGTAAGTATCTCAATCTAGTGTATGTCTAGCTAAGTAGATGGATTTATTCTCCTGGTTTATCTTCCTCCTTTAGAGGTAATATAGTACAATAGGTGGAAGGAAAGGGCAGAGACCTACACTTTGATTGGATTAATTCTACTTAAGATGTTATACTTTGGGATTGAGGTGTCAGTATTTTTCCCTGTCATAGGCTCATACTATTAACTTTTGCCAATTGGATAATTGTTTTAACACAACAAATATCTCCTCTCTCTCACACAGATATAGAGCAGTAACAAGTGCATACTATCGAGGTGCAGTTGGCGCAATGCTAGTCTACGACTTAACAAAACGTCAATCATTTGACCATATGGTTAGATGGCTGGAGGAACTAAGAGGTCACGCAGACAAGAACATAGTTATAATGCTCATTGGTAACAAATGTGATCTAGGGAGTCTTCGAGCTGTACCAGTTGAAGATGCTCAAGAATTTGCAGAAAGGGAGAATCTATTCTTTATGGAAACATCAGCCCTTCAATCCACAAACGTCGAGGATGCATTTATGACAATTTTAACAGAAATTTATCGAATCATTAGCAAGAACACACTCACTGCAAATCCAGGTGCAGATTACGGGAAGTCACAATCTTTAAAGGGCACCAGGATCATTGTCCCTGGACAGGAATCGGATTCTGGTGGGAAAAGTGGTGGCTGCTGCATGTCCTCGTGATCTTTTCTCTTGGTTGCTTGAATTCTTGCCTTCCTTCTCATATAGAAGTTTGTTTATTTTATCCAAAATCCTACTATAACTGGAAATGATTTTTTCTTTCTGTAGAATAGATAATTGTTATCGACAATGAAGTTGATTAGAAAGCTTATCTAGCTTTGTGTCTATACAGTTCATGAAGTTGCTTACTAGTTCAACTATCAGTATTAGAGACTTCAGCAAAGGAAGAGCAAAATCCACAGTAAATTAAAACCTAACTATCAAAAAGAAGGGCAACAGAGTTCTCATTCCAAGATTAAACACAGCAGACACATTACTAGAATCAAACAGCAGAATCAAATACATTAGGCGGAAAGAAAAAAGAAAAAAGAAAAAGAAACAAACACACCAAGACTTAACACACTACCAAAAACAGACACCTATTAGGAAAGTGGCGAACCGAGTTCGTGACAAGAAACATACTGCAACTTGGACAAACTAAAGTCTTGCTGAGGCAAAAAAATCCTGCTTAATCAGCCATCCTCAGTTCGTTTAAGCGTTGAATAGATAACCTTTCTTCCTTGAGGGCACAGTAAACGTGCAAAGCTTCTCACGCTCCAGACTATAGTATAACAGTCCGTCTTTGGCCACCACTTTCTGGAAACAAATGTTGCACTCGATCTCTGCCTTCTCATGTTTGAATGGGAAGGAAAAGAAGAGCTCGTAAGAGACATTATCCGCCAGCGTCAAGGTCTTGGGAGCTCCAGCACATTGACGATTAATATAAAATTTGCATGGGGTGCAATAGTACGCCCTGACAGGACCAACATTGACAGTACTGCCTTGGCAGCCCGGGCATTCGACCTTCTCATTGACACAAGTAATCATGATCATGATTGTAAAATACCCAGCAACCCGAAGTAAGAACTGCTTTAGCACAAATTGAGCAAGAGAGAGCAGCAGCCTCACTGGTTATTGGAAAGGAAAGGAACAGGTGAAGTGGGTATTTCACTTTTCGGGACAAGGTTATGGGTATAGAAACACATTCGACATGAAGATTGAAATTGCACGACTCGCAGCAATAGTATGACTGAAACAGGGAATCATCACCATAGCCACAAGCAGCGCAATGAAACTGCTCATTTAAAGGGCCTAAGCACAAGAGTGCGGTCATAACCGGGATGGCGAATTTCTCTAGGAAACTTACTACACACCTCATGAAGCTAATAATCACAATGCTCGCAAGCAAAACCTCGACCAGAGATGATAATATCGCAAAAGTTGCACTTGATGCCTTCACTCTCTCAAAGGCGTAATCGCAGCAATGGATGAAGTGATTCAAGTCACCCTCACGAGGAGGAGGAGGATCTGAGGCATCAACAAAAGCAGCTCTTAGTAACTTCGTCATTATTCTTCGATTTTTGTGTCCAATTTTATCTTGAGTTTTGTTTTCATTCATATCCAGCGGTTTATTGTCAGCAATATACATCTCTTACCTTTGTCGAAAGCTGAAAAAGATGAAGCCAAAGAGGCTGAAGGAAAAATTACCTTGCTTAATAACATATTTATAGAAAATTACCTCTTGGTGTCCTCGCTTCACATCGAACACTAATTAAAGATATACATACAGTACAAAAATTGAAAAATCTAGCAATCTAGTAAGGCCGATATACACGGAAACCTCTGTACAAGAGCTTGAACGTACATGATTTTAACCAATATCTACCAATATTCTCAATTATTTTCACTTTTTAATATTTATTAAATAATATATAAGGAAATAGTAGTATAACTGTATAAGACAACTTGGACTCTAAATTTAATCCACTGAGTTTGTTTAGGATTTCACCCAAAAAATAGGAGGATTCCACCATTCTTGTAACGACATCCTATATGGAAGCTCTTTATTCGTTATCTTTTTCTATTTCAGATTATAGAGATGGATGGGTACAATAAACTTGAATCAATTTGCAAAATGAATTTCTTTTGTAGAGTATAATTTGAGTAATTCTTTATAGAAGAATATTTTGGGACAGAGAGATGGATACTATAAAAAAGGGCTTCTTATCTTGCATGTTAACATGCTTCTTCAGTTAATAAGCAACCCTTGTCTATTCCCTGTTTTTCCTGTCTGTTGTTTTTCATGGTAAAAACTACTATAGATAATGTATTCGTTTGTTCTTGGCAAGCTAACTAATTTGCAAATTCACTTCTATCTTGCTGGATTCAAGGTCAGGAGCCTGAATTTATGTTCATTAGCCTACTCAAAGCATTCTACTTCGCTTGTACTTAAGTAAATTAATTTGAACCAATGCAATTGATAAGTTCACCAAAACATATCGTAGAATGCCTCAGGTTTATAAGCAGAGTAAATTGAAATTGAAATTAAAAGGAAAAAAGCAATTTGATTACGGACTAATAGCTTGAGATTTATAACAGGTTAAAGGGCCAACAGAAGCTAATTTGAACTGCATATCCGTTGAAGACACAAATCAAGAAAAGAAGAAAAACTAAAACAAATACAAACACTATAACTAAAACCAATTAAACAGCAGATGTGCACACCAGCTCGTACGATACATTATCCGTCAAGGTCAACATCTTAGGAGCTCCAGCACATTAACAACTACTTCCTCCGTTTCAATTTAGATGAGTTAGTGTGAGCTGGTCAAGATGGACGCAACCCCACACAAAGTTCACTTGGGTTAAAATGGGTTGTGTCAATATATACCTTTTAAAATGTTTTCAAGAGTTTGTGTTCTTGATGGTTGAATTGACTTGAGACACGCTCGTAAGATTTTATTTAAAATTCAGAATGTGAAGGTATTATTATTATTATTGGTTATTTTTCTCTAAGAGGATCCATGTTATTTTATTCTCTAAAGCACTAAGACGATGAATTAATTCTTGTTGGGAAGGTGGTGCTGCTGCATGTCCTCGTGATATTTTTCTCTTGGTTTCTTAAATTCTGGACGTCTTATTTATCAAAAATCATAGTATAACGCAAAATGATCATATTTTCTGTAGAAAAAATGAATTGTAGGTGAAGATAAAGTTTATTAGGAAGTTTGTCTAGCTTTGTGTGGCATACAAGTTCACTAGTACGCTTACTGGGCATGAATATAATTCTAATTCAACTCTGTTTTCCTTTTTCACTATTTAGACATTTCAGCAGAAATTATGCTTAACCATAAAAAAAGAAGGGCAACTGAGTTTTCATTCAAAGATTAACACACAACAGAAACAGTACTAAAATCAGACAGCAGAAACAAAAACACCAAAACGTAACATACTCCCAAAAACAAACACCTCTAGGGTGAACCTGTTCCTGACAAGAGACTTACTGCAACTTCCAAACTACTGTAGTCTCGCTGAGGAACTAAGTTCGGTTTAATCAACTATCCTCATTTCGTTTAAGCGTTGAATAGATAACCTGACACGGAAAATCGTTCCTGACACGGAAATGGGCATAACTTACTCATACAATGTCCGAATTCGACGATTCTTTTTGCTATGGCTCTGTAATTTCAATACGGATCTAATGCTTCAATCAAAACTGAATTTGAAACTCATTTGATTAATGTGATACCACTTAAATCTTGAAGAAACGACGTCGAAACCGACTAGAAATATCCAACTTCTACATTCGATGACGAAACCTATCAAATAAAGTCGGATCGACCTCAAATTTTGCACACAAGTCATAAATGACATAACGGACCTATTCCAAATTTTCAGAATCGCATTCCGACCCGATATCAAAAGGTCAACTCCCCGGTCAAACTTCCAATTTTCTATTTTCCTATTTTCGCCATTTCAAGCCTAATTTAACTACGAACTTCCAAATAATTTTTCGGACACGCACCTAATTCCAAAATCACCATACGGAGCTGTTGGAATCATCAAAACTCTATTCCGGGGTAGTTTGCACAAAAGTCAAACTCCGATCAACCCTTTTAATTTAAGCTTCCAACATGAAATTCATTCTTACGAACTAATTCCGAAACACCTGAAAAAATCAAAACCGACGATTCACATAGTAGAAAGGAAAAGAAGAGCTTGTAATACATCATATGAAGCTATTCAAGATTTCAAATAGTAGAAAGGAGAGTAATTACTCAAAACGACAAGTCGGATCGATACAAATATAGTATAACAGTCCATCTTTGGTCACTATTATTTAGGAGGAAATGTTGCACTTGATCTCTGCATTCTCATATTTAAACGGGAATGAAAAGAAGAGCTCGTAAGAGACATTATCCCCCAAGTACAATGTCTTGGGAGCTCCAGCACATTGACGATTAATATAAAATTTACAACGGGCGCAATAGTACGACCAACACTGGAATCACCTTGGCAGCCCGGGCAATTGATATTTTCATTTTGAAAATCTAAGTAGCAAGTCAATTTGAGAGGGTGTTGGGGATGAGACATATGTTGAATATTGGATGGAACGGTAAAGCAAATCGAATCGATAAAGTAATCGCAACCACTGCAAATATAACCTGTTGAGAATTCGAAGTTGCAACTCAGGGGATTGTCCGAGTTATATACCTTGAGAGCATGGCGGTGAGTGAAATGCGTGACCTCCCCACTTGCCAGTGTAGGAGGACGATTTGTTACAGAAAGGGACTGAAGTCGGATTTTGTTAGGATCGGGAATTCGGGTAGTGCGGAATATAGTCAAACAACGGTATAATGGCAATAACAAAGACAATGGATGTTAATAACAATGACAATTAAAGTAGGTAAAGAAGACACAAATTTAACGTGGTTTGGTCAAAGTGACCTACGTCCACAAGCGGAGATGAGCAATTTACTATAACAATAAGAGTACAAAAGAGAGTACAAAATTAGAGTAAATACTCTAATTAATCCCAAATACCCTACGGGAATAATCTCACAAGATCACTCCAAAGAAAGGGTTCACACAAGTGTTTCCCAACACTAACTCTCATATAAAACACTCTTAATAAAGGAAGAAAAGAAGAAACAAGAAATGAAGACTCAAGTCTTGTTGGTCTGTCTCCAAATGAGTAGAGAGTCCTCATTATATAGGAAGATAAGAAAGAAATACTTGGCCAACAATTAGCCACATCCTCTCAAAATACAAGGCCATTTATTTGGCCAACAAGGCCTTAAATAAAAGGTTCCAAATGTGCCAACAAGGCTCACAAATAAAAAGCCTAAAAATAAGGCCACCTTTTACAAATCTCCACCTTGGCCTAATTTTGGCTGATATAGTAAATTTGCTTCACCTTCTCCGCAAAATCTCCAATGGGAATATGTCAAAATTTAATGCTATCAAAATCAGACAAGTTGTCTGATACTGAAACTGCAGTAGGGCCTATAACAGTGGAGCCCAATAAAGTATACAACGAACTAGATCTATGTACTTTCATGATCACAAGAGCATCTTGAAAAACTTTTAAAACTCCACCTTCACTAGTGAATTTGCACCCAAGGGATTCTAAAATGCCCAAAGATATGAGATTTTTCTTCAACTTAGGAACATATCTAACATCGGTGAGAGTTCTCACCACATCATCGTGCATTCTGACCCGAATTGTACATTTGCCAATAACGTTACAAGTAACATTGTTACCCAGTTGGACAACTCCACCTGCAACTGAATCATATGTAGAAAACAAGTCCCTACTAGGACACATATGATATGAACATCCAAAATCTAAAATCCACTCATTGTCTAATCTGAAACTAGTTTCAGTTGCTAAAAATATAGTTCCCTCAATCTCATCAGTTGCTACACTAGCTTCGGCGGTGTCAGTATTTTTGTGCTCATTTTTTCTTTCTTTATGCTTTTCTTTATTTTTCAGTTTATAACATTCAGAGATATTGTGACGTTTCTTATGACAATAGCGATACTCTAAATTATTGTATCCGAAATTGGAGTCGGATTTGCCCCTAACAAACAAGCCAACTTCCGCTTGAGTTCCACTAGCTTCCCCAGTAATATCACTATCTATCTGTTCTTTTGATTTTAAGATAGATTTAATATCCTTATAAGAGATATTATCCTTTGCATAAAGCATAGTATCTCTTATATGCTTAAAAGATGGGGGTAGAGAACAAAGCAGTAACACGACTTGATCCTCATCTTTAATTTCAGCATCTATATTACTCAAATCCATAAGAATGGAATCAAAGGTATCAAGATGAGAGAGAATAGAGGTACCTTCGCCCATACGAATTGTATAAAGTTTCTGCTTCAGGTAAAATCTATTTTCTACCGTCCTCTTCATATATAAGGTTTTCAATTTTTTCCACATGCCTTTGGCTGTGGTTTCTACAGAAACTTCATGTAAAACCTCATTTGAGGGATTTAAAATGATACATGCTTTTTTTCTTTTGTCTATGACGACAAACTCCTCATCCGTCATTTTATCCGGCTTCTTCTCCTTTCCTTGCAACGCCAAGTCTAAGCCATCCTGAATTAGGATAGCTTCCATCTTTAATTGCCACATTCCGAAATTTACACTTCGATCAAATTTCTCAACATAGGTCTTTGTTAGAGTCATTTTGGTTATTGAAACTAACCCGGTTAGATCCGGCTTTGATACCAATTTGTTAGGATCGGGAACCCGGGTAGTGCGAAATATAGCCAAACAACGGTATAATGGCAATAACAAAGACAATGGAAGTTGATAACAACGACAATTAAAGTAGATAAAGAAGACACAAATTTAACATAGTTCGGTCAAAGTGAACTACGTCCACAAGCGGAGAGGGGCAATTTACTATAAAAATAAGAGTACAAAATTAGAGTAAATACTCTAATTAATCCCAAATACCCTAAGGGATTAACCTCACAAGATCACTCCAAAGAAAGGGTTCACACTAACTCTCATACAAAACACTCTTAATAAAGGAAGAAAGAAAGAAACAAGAAATGAAGACTCAAGTCTTGTTGGTGTGTCTCCAAATGAGTAGAGAGTCCTCATTATATAGGAAGAGAGGAAAGAAATGCTTGGCCAACAATTGGCCACATCCTCTCAAAATACAAGGCCATTTATTTGGCCAACAAGGCCTTAAATAAAAGGCTCCAAATATGCCAACAGGGCTTACAAATAAAAAGCCTAAAAATAAGGCCACCTTTTATAGTTTTATATCATAATTAATCTCCTTTACGTATTGTGCTACAGCACCGTGGAAGTGACAGATGTAATCATGATCGTGGTTGTAAAATACCCAGCAGCCGGAAGCGGGAACAACTTTAGCACAAAGGGAACAAAAAGGAGTAGTGGCCTCACTGGTTATAGGAAAGGAAAAGAAGAGAGGAAGAGGGTATTTCATTTCTTGGTTCAAGGTTATGGGTATAGAAGCACATATATATAACATGAAGATTGAAACTGCACGAGTCACAACTATAATATGATTGGAACAGGGAAAGATCAGCGTTATTACTACGCATCGCAACGAAACCTGCTCTCGGCCGCTTCTGGATTGAAAGGGCCTGAGAATAAGGGTGTGTTTGATATAACGGAAAATATTTTCAAGAAAATATTTTCTTGAAAAACAAGTAGTAATCTTATTCATTTTTTGGTGTTTTGTACGCAAATTAAGGAAAATAACTTCTCAAGAGTATTCATAAATAATTTAGATACAATAAACATGAAGTCATAAACTTTCGAACCAACAACCTTTCGAACCCACAAATTTCATAAACTTCCGAACAGCTAAACTTTTGAAATCGCGAAATTTCGAACCCGTAAACTTTATAAT